>NW_014010647.1:0-7569 GCF_000611645.1 Monoraphidium neglectum
CCCCTATGGCCTGCTTTTGTAGCCAGCCCCCACCGCTGTCGGTCCGCACTCCTGCGCCGCCTGCAGGCGCCGCCCCACCGCCGGCCTGCGCCTGGCCAATCCAGCGCCCCCCATTCCCACCCCCGCGGGACAGACGCACTTGAGGAAGGTGAGGGCGTCCGGGGTGATCGAGGAGCCAAAGTGGCGCTCCAGCGTCTCGGGGCGCCCCATGTCCGGGAATTTCACGCCTGCAAAACGCGTGCTCTTGAGGAAGAGGATGTCGTGCGCGCGGCACATGGGGCCTAGAAATTGCGGCGGTCAACAGCGCACGCGCCGGGGTTAGGGGAGTGGTGCGGGCGGCAGCGTTTGAGCAGCGAGTCATCAAGGCCGGCGGGGACCATTTGAGGGGTGCGGCTCTGGGCGGGGTGCGCGGCGTTGCTGGCATCTGGTTTGCGGCTGCATGGGTGTCAAGTACACGCCAGCACCAATTGAAGTGCACATACACGTCAGCGGCTGATCCCTGCTTGCGTGACCCCGCCGGTGACCTGCTTGCCACCTGCAACCGCAGACCCAGCTGGTCCGCGGCGCACGCAAGCTGTGCAGCTCGCACCAGGGCGCCCGCTGCCCAGGGGCGCTAGCCGGGCGCGACATGGGCACCGCACAGCGCGCCGTTGACGGGCAGCCCCGCCCGCTGCTGGCGCCCCTCGCCCCGCCCAGCAGCAACCTCTCCCCTTCGGCGCTTGCGCATGCACGCGCGCACGCATGTACGCCCGGCCGGCCCTACAGATGCCGTGCTGATGCCCTGCAACCCCTATTCGGCATCGCGCCGTCCGACGCACCTCGACGCGCAAAAAAACCGTACTACCAACGATAAGACCAAGAAAGACACCCACCCAGCATGCGCTGCACTATGTAGAGCTGGTCAATGTCCGACTCCCCGGGGAAGAGCGCCTGCCCGTCCGACAGCTCCGCCATGATGCAGCCGACCGCCCACACGTCGACGGGCTTGCCGTAGTGCGAGCTGCCCAGCAGCAGCTCAGGCGCCCTGTCCATGTGCCCCGCGGGGGCGCGCACCCGGCACGGGGAGGGGGGCCAAGGTAGGGTTGGTGTGCCGCACCCGTGCCCACGCGTAGCGCGAGGGGGCGCCCTGCTCTGCGCTGTCACGCGAATATGCGCCGGCTGACGAGAGTGTTTGTGCATGTGCTGGCAGGAACTGCGGGTATAATCTCAACATTGGGCCCAGCCAAAAGGCAGTAGAAGCACTGGAAGCTTTCAAGGCAGAAAATCACAGACGCGTGCCCCCAAAGCACTCCTGGCTTTGTGTTGCTTTTGTCAATTCCAAGGCCCCACCTGTACCACCGGGTCGAAACGTAGTCGGTTATGCTGACATCAGCGGCGTCGGGCAGCACTCGGGCGAAGCCAAAGTCGCACAGCTTAAGCTGGCCCACCCCGTCCGCGCTGCCTGCGGACGGGGCACACGCAAGCGGGTGGCGGCCGGGGAGATGTTGATTGTGCTGCGGCTGGACGGGTGAGGCGGCTCCTGAGCGCCAACTTGCTTTCCATGATGCTTATGTGTGGCAAGCAGCCATAGGGACGAGGTCACCCGCCAAAAGGCAACCGGCACTATGCACGGCGTGCTGGGCAGAGTGGCGTTTGTTAGAGGGGCTGAGCTCCCATCACGTGCTTGCACACACACACACACACACACACACACACACACACACACACACACACACACACACACACGCACGCACGCACGCACGCACGCACGCACGCACGCACACATACATACACACATGCATACAATCGCAAACACGCAAGCTGTCCCATTTGATGTGCGGCACTGGTGGCTGCCGTACCGTCACCTTAGGCAGTTGATCTGAACCGGATCCTAATGACATGCAGTCAGAAAATCGGAAACGATCTATCGTTGCGCGATAAGTCGCGCCCTTTAGGCCTGAAACACTCACCCTGGGGGACGTGCATGGGCAAGTTTGACGCTGATCTCATTGTTGATGTTGTGACATAAGCCTTGATGGCTCGACACATTACGACTGTGCAAGTCTCCCCCTGCCGTTTTACTGGCTGAGAGTTCGACGCAGAAACCAGAACACCTTGGCTCTGTGTGCCTGCATGGATCGCGTCGGATAGAGCAAACAAGTGGAGTGGGAGCAAAAGAAGTGAGCAATTGCGAAAAAGCTGGCCGACAGCTGCATGCCGCATGCACCAGGACTTTGTGCAGCGGTAGCCGCCAAAGGCGCCACCTCGGCTCAACCTGGCTCGGCTTGTCAGTGCACACGAAAGATGTCGTGCATCTGCCGTATATGCAGCATTCCGTTCAGCACGCAAATGGTTCCGGTCAAGCGGCTGATACCTTTCGCCCTCACTTGCCCCCTGTTGCCCCTGCATGGCAATGTGCTGGGTCCCAATTGAGCAGCGCTATGATTCCCCAGCTGGTGCGCCAGACGCTAGCTGCGCGCCCAAGCCACCTGTGCTTCAACCTGTGGGCCCGAATCATCGGCACCTCCAGGCACACCTGCGCCGCGCCATCGCTGGCCGTTGAGCTACTGCGCAGTCCCCGCAGGGCGCCCTGGAACACCCACCAATCATCTAGCCCCTGGACAGCGGACGGCAGCCACGGGAGCGGCATCGCTGGCTTCAAGTCTGGCGCAGCTAGCTTGGCACGCATGTGCGCTGAGCCCAGCTGCACCAAGCGCCCTGCCTTCAACTACGAGGGCTATTCCAAGGGCATCTTTTGCAAGGCGCATGCAGCGCCGAGCATGGTGGACGTGGAGAGTGCGCGCTGCCAGGAGCCCGGCTGCACCAAGTATCCTTCCTTCAACTATGAGGGCCAGTCCAAGGGCATCTTCTGCAAGGCGCATGCGGCGCCCAGCATGGTGGACGTGAAGAGCGTGCGCTGTCAGGAGCCCGGCTGCACCAAGTATCCTTCCTTCAACTACGAGGGCCAGTCCAAGAGCATCTTCTGCAAGGCGCATGCAGCACCAAGCATGGTGGACGTGAAGAGCGCGCGCTGCCGGGAGCCCGGCTGCACCAAGCATCCTGGCTACAACTTCGAGGGCCAGACCAAGCGCATCTTCTGTAAGGCCCATGCAGCTCCTAGCATGGTCGACGTGCAGAGTGTGCGCTGCCAGGAGCCCGGCTGCACCAAGCACCCTTCTTACAACTATGTGGGGCAATCCAAGCGTATCTTCTGCAAGGCGCATGCGGCGCCCAGCATGGTGGTCGTGACGAAGGCGCGCTGCCAGGAGCCAGGCTGCACCCAAATGCCCCTCTTCAACTACGAAGGCCAGTCCAAGGGCATCTGCTGCAAGGCGCATGCGGCGCCCAGCATGGTGGTCGTGACGAGGGCGCGCTGCCGGAAGCCCGGCTGCACCAAAACGCCCCTCTTCAACCACGAGGGCCAGTCGAAGGGCATCTTCTGCAAGGCGCATGCAGCGCCCGGCATGGTGGTCGTGAAGAGGGTGCGCTGCCGGGAGCCCGGCTGCACCAAGCACGCTGCCTTCAACCACAAGGGCAAGTCCAAGGGCATCTTCTGCAAGGGGCATGCAGCGCCCGGCATGGTGGTTGTGTTCCGAGCGCGCTGCCAGGAGCATGGCTGCACCAAGCGCCCATCCTTCAACTTTGAGGGCCAGTCCAAGGGCATCTATTGCAAGGCGCATGCAACGCCCAGCATGGTGGACGTGGAGAGCGCACGCTGCCAGGAGCCTGGCTGCACCAAGCAGGCTTCCTTCAACTACGAGGGCCAATCGAAGCGCATCTTCTGCAAGGCGCATGCAGCGCCCAGCATGGTGATTTTGTCAGGAGCGCGCTGCCAGGAGCCTGGCTGCACCAAGCACCCTGCCTTCAACTACGAGGGCCAGTCTCAGGGCATCTATTGCAAGGCGCATGCAGCGCCCAGCATGGTGGATGTCAAGAGCGCACGCTGCCAGGAGCCTGGCTGCACCAAGCACGCTGCCTTCAACCATGAGGGCCAGTCCAAGGGCATCTTCTGTAAGGCGCATGCAGCGCCCAGCATGGTGGATGTGCAGAGCGCGCGCTGTCAGGAGCCCGGCTGCACCAAGCGCCCTAACTTCAACTTTGAGGGCCAGTCCAAGGGCATCTTCTGCAAGGCGCATGCAGCGCCCAGCATGGTGAACGTGAAGAGTGCGCGCTGCCAGAAGCCCGGCTGCATCAAGCACCCTTCCTTCAACTTTGAGGGCCAGTCCAAGGGCATCTATTGCAAGGCGCATGCAACATCCAGCATGGTGGACGTGAAGAGCGTGCGCTGCCAGGAGCCTGGCTGCACCAAGCACGCTGTCTTCAACTACGAGGGGCAGTCCAAGCGCTTCTTCTGCAAGGCACATGCAAAGCCCAGCATGGTGAACGTGCACAGTGCGCGCTGCCAGGAGCCTGGCTGCACCAAACGCCCTGCCTTCAACTACGAGGGCCAGTCGAAGGGCATCTTTTGCAAGGCGCATGCGGCGCCCAGCATGGTGAACGTGAAGAAGGCGCGCTGACGGGAGCCGGGCTGCACCAAGCACCCTGCTGTCTTCAACTACGAGGGCCAATCCACGTACACCTTGTGCAAGGCGCATGCAGCGCCCAGCCTAGTGGACGTGAAGAGCGTGCGCTGCCATAAGCCCAGCTGCCCCAAGAAGCCCAGATTCTGCCCATGAGATCTTGCCCAAGGACGTCTTCTGCGAGGTGCACGGGGCGCCTGGCATGCCCCGCTGCACGACCTTTGCATCCTTGGAGTCCCTGAGCACACCCCAAGTGCTACTCCTGCAGGCGCACTTGCAGCTCAGCGTGGAGGATCCAAGTCACAACACACAATTGACAGCTTTGGTGGCACGTGCACTGGCGCAGAGCGGTGGCCATGCCAGGATGGGTGAGGTGAGCGCTCACCATCATCTGGGTGGGGCTTTGTAATGCTTGCTTTGCCGCATGTCACTCCCCCCTGCAAGTACGTGGGTGGCTACCATGCTTGAGTGTCTTGAGGCTTGGCCATGCGACATGGCCGTCTTAACAGACATTAACATGCATCACAACCACGGGATGCAACCACAACCACACTCGATATTCATACCTTGGCTTGGTGCTTTGGTTCACACCTGGTTATGGCAATCTCGAATCCACACAGTGTCCGTCTGTGCTTGCAAGCACCTCCCTACCTCACCCCACTCTGCTCGTTTTCATGCCCTCTCAGGGTGGCGTCATGCTGTCAGAGATGGTGGAGTGACTGCACCACGATGCGCACCCAAGCGGGACATGCTAGGTTGATTTTCTTGAGGTATAACGGGCCTGCAGCTATCTTCTATTTTATACCAGACATAAGATCATGCGCTTGCCATGTTGGTGCTTGCGGTAATTCGATTGGGGATTTCAAATACTAATGGACTTGATTTGCAATGGAGCTGCCTCCTTGCAGCTGTTTGACCCGACTTGCTTTGTTTCGACCCATACCCGCTGTCTTTTGTGGGGACGATGTCATGTGATGTGAGATGGCGCCATGCACCAACAAGACCGATCCTTCATTCCCTGCCATCTGCTTCTGTGACTGCATACCTCCGCAACGCCCCGCCAAAACCAACCATACTGTACCACACACACTTACGAAGCTATCAACTCAATCAACAGGTTGCCCTTCAGCACGACGCTGCAGCTCAGCATGGAGTCGATGGCACCCAGTTAGCAATCTGAGAGGGCATCTGTAGCCCGCACAACAATTTTACTTCCAGGATTAGGATTGGGATTGTTCCAGGGCATGGGTCAGCCGATGTAAGCAGTCCGTGCTCCGACGCGACCCGTGGAAGCTACCCACACACTGTACGCGCGCCTGCTCCCGGCGCCGCTGAAAGATCAAGTCCTGCAGGAATACACTGCAGCATTGCATCACCAACCGTACTTTGATACTTGCAACAGCCACACTCCAGCGCAGTGCACACGTCCACAAGTTTTGCATTCATGTAAACCATTCAAACACTTTAGCGTGAAGCCTGGGGAATCGCATCAGATTGGCACCTGATGTGCAGCATGCTTGCATGCAACATCGTAATTCACAAGGACCGCGGTCCCCACATGAGCTCAATATAGTACAGACGACTGCATGATGCACACATGAACGGCTGCATGCATGCACAAATCAACGGCTGCATGCATGCACACATGAGCGGCTGCATGCATGCACCCATGAACGACTGCATGCACACACACACACACATGAGCGCATGCTGCACGCATGAAAGCACGCGTTGCCATCAGCGGTGCGCATGAATGTAGTCCTCATAGATGAAGAGCTTCCGGAACCTCCACAGCCCCGCAGTCACCGCCATCGCCGCCACCGCCGCCTTCGCCGCCCATAAGGCAAACCGCACGCCCGCGGCCTTCAGGCCAATCCAGGAGCCCGCGGATGCTGCCAGCCCGATGTAGCCGCCGGCAGTGTCGGCCGCACCCAGTCCCAGGTGGACCGCGACCCCGATGATCGCGGAGGCGGCGGCCACGGCGGCCAGGGTCCCAAACACGACGAGCGCGACGTTGGTGTTGTGCAGCGTGGCGCGGCAGTGCGGGCAATGCTTCGTGTGCTGGTTGTACCTGGTGTGGTGTGGGGCGGGGCGGGATGGTGTGTTGTGGGGGCGGGAGGCGGTGTGTTGCGCCTAGGTCAAGGATTGTCACGCCGTTTAGAGTGCTTTGCGGCAGGAGGGGCGTATGTGTGAGGCTTTAGATGATGTGGATGGGAAAGTTGATGGTGCAAGGAGAAAAAAAGAAGGTTTTGATCAAAGAGGAGAGTGAACGCTGTAATCCTGGCGATGGCGATATACATACAAGCGGCCGCAAAAATCTCACAAGGTTTGCGATGCCTGCTGTTGTCGCTCGCCTGGGCATTCAGTGATTCAAGGTGCTTTGCCGCACACTTGACTCCCTCTGCATGATGCCGCGAACAAACAAAGACCAGTTCATGCCCTGCAAGCCTGCACCCAGACTCACCTGTCAAACACCTCCTCCCTCGGCGGCAGCGGCGGCGCGTCCCCGGCCGCCTTCGGCAACACAGGCAGCGCCGCCCCAAACCCGTCCAGCCACTTGCGCCAGGTCAGCACCGCCAGGTCAGCAGTGGCGGGCATGTAATACTGGCGGCTCCATGACGACGCGGTGCCGCGGGTGTACAGGGTATGGCCCTGGGTCATGGGTTCCGGGTGACACCGCGAACACGGGGTAAGGGGGGGGGGGCAGGTGTGTGCTCACTGCAGGTGGTGTCGGGTTGGGAGGCTAGCGGGTGAAGGTCAAGGGGGATGGGAGCACGTGAGCCCGGTGCGGCCCCCTGGCTGCGGTCGGGCCGCGGCCGGGCCGGCGATCTACTCGGCCAGAGGGTGCTGTCGCTGCGCCTGTGCGGCGAGCAGGTTTGGGCGTCACCACAATTGCAGCGCCCCTCGAGTCCCCGTGCCTACACCACCTTGATCCCAGGTCATGAGCCCCGCCCGCCCCCCTGGTTCTGATCCCTCCCCCTCAATCGCGCCATGACACTTGACATGTTCTACAAACCCAGCCGCAACCAACACCGTCCATGTGCTGCAGGAGCCACGCGCCCCCTGAACC
>NW_014010646.1:0-7567 GCF_000611645.1 Monoraphidium neglectum
CCTCTGGATGGCAGGAGGGACAGTCCTTGGAAGAAATCGCTCAAAGGGCAGAGCGATAAGTGACCAGAGGGGGTTGCGGAATAAACACTTTAGACAGCAAGCCCTACTGACAGTCCTAGGTAAGTGCAGCACAGCTTGCGCGTAGAGACCGACCAATCCCCTACCCCAGGCGGGGCGGCGGCCGCCCCGCCGACCCACCAGCCAGGTGCGCTTGGGGTAGAAGCGCACTGTGCCGGTGATCTCCTGCGACCGGCAGACACCAGGGGACCAGGATGAAATGGCGGGCAAGCTTGGGACAGGGCAGGTGCCAAAGGGGGGGTGCTCCAAGGGGTTGCAATCGATGCCCAACGGCCCCAAACATCTGTGGTCCTGCTTCCAGGCATCTTGCTACACAGACGGCCAGCTTGCCGCCTCGCCTGTGTGACAAGAGCCCAGGAGCGGGCTGTCCCCCACCCAGCCCATGCCCACCACGAGGTGGCGGTTGCCGTCCAGGCGCTTCACGTTGACGAGGGCCGGCTCAAAGTCCAGGCTGCCCGTGAACTTGGCCAGGTAGGCCGCCACACGCATGTGGCCTGGCGGTTGGCATTTTGAGGGGAGGCGGCTTGGGGGTGGGAGTGGGGGAGAAGGCGCCCTTCGGCTGAGGTTGCGTTTAAGGTCTATCGCAAGCACAGAAGGCGCCGGGGTGGACGGCCGCGGCCAAGATGGCGAGGGGGAAGCAGGGCTTAGGTGGTCCAGGCCTAGGCAGGTGCGTGGCCACACAGCCCTTGGCAGTGTGCAAGGTCGGGAGTTGCCGGCGCAATGCTCCCCCCTCCCTGTGGTCTCAAGCTCACCCTTGCGGCTGGTCAGGATCGGCGGCACATCTGGCGGCGCAAGGTGGGGGTGCACAAGGGTTTCCCTATCAGCAATGAGGACTAAATTTCCACAACACCGTGCTCGTATTATCAGATCTTGCAGCTGAGGGCAAAGGCAGGCAGCGCAGGATGGGACCAGAAGGCACGCAGCCAGAGACGAGGCGAAATCAAAAAGAGTGCTGGTGGCAACGCTGATAGCACACAGGATGAACAGCAGGTGCCACAAAGCACAGGAGGCGGCACGCATATGCCCCTGGGCGCAGGCGTATCAAGGCACGCGTGTGTATGCTCTCACCCCAGACGACGTCCCTGGAGAGGATGGGCATCACCTCGCAGAAGTCCTGCATGTATCGCGCCCTCATGAGGTCGCGCACGGCGTTGACGATGCGCGCCGCGCCCTGGGGCATGCTGGGGGTTGTGATTGGAGCATTGGCATGAGGTGTGGAAGAACGGGGCTCCGAGCCCCCTCCCAGAAGAGCTACAGGTGTGGCGTTGGTGCAATGCAGGCAGGTGGGTGCCCCATACACCCAAGGTCCAGCTGACTGCAGGGGAGGGATTGAGGGATGCATGTGTCACAGTGACACGCCGGCTCGCCGGCGCTCGCCGCGGTCCTCGCGTGCTCACTTGTCGGCCGTGAACGTCCCAGTGCGGGCGTCCTCACTGCCATGGACGTACTCTCGCTCGGTGTGGGCCGCGTGGGGCGCCACAACGTTCGCAGCCATCGCGATCTCGGCTTGGAGAGCGTAACGGTGGCAGGTACCGTAGCAACAAGACGTGGTTAGCGATCGTGGTTAAGGAAGCTTCTATGAGGGGTAACAAAGCAATAGAGAGAGTCAGCAATTGGAGCCCTTATGTGCGGCACCTGACGCTGTCCAGTCACTTCCTCGGACATGCGCGCACCTTGAACAAGCGAGCGCATCTGCGCGCACAGCACTATGAGCCGCCCGCAATCCAAGCCTGTGGCGATTGGCACACGGGGCTCTCTGCGCAAGCTGGTTGGACGATTTAACGCCCATCGCTCCAGCCTGACTAACACTTGCATCGGCTGCGTCACCCTGGCAGCAGCAGCGAGCCCTGCCCGCCCGACAAGATTGATACTCTATTTCGTGCTGGTCATCCCCCAACAGCCCGCATGCGCCAACCAAGCCAGCCAGCTTCAGGTGGCGCGCTGCTCGCCTCGTTTTAGGCTCATTTGCGCACCGAAGCTTGGGGAAGCGACTTGCCTCTTTGGGCTTGTCCTGCTGCCAATGTCCAAACTCGCCATTCAGAATTGAGCAGCAGCCCACGATTCCTGGCGAACGATTTGGAATCGCGACATGTCATCCTGGGGTCAACGCCCGTTGCAAGCGCTGCAAGGCTGCTGGTCAACGCCCCGCGAATCCAAGAGTCAACACGTGTCCAAGCATCAGTGGCCGCCTCAGCATCTGAGGAAAGATATGGCATGTAGCTTTGTAAGCCAAACCGGACGGGTTACATAAGGTCGTTGCCGGCGTGCAGGCCACCTGCTGCGACACTGCAGCGGTGCGGCGGCTGCTTGACGGCGGCATTATCAAATGTTGCTATGCGCGTGCTACGCCATAAAACGTGTTGATGCACGGACTCTTCTTTCTTTCAGCGCTCTTTGTTGACGTAGAGACAGCCCCTTCGCTCTGCACTTGTATCTCTCGCCAAACGAAGGCGAGCTAGGGCCTTCTAGGCGGTCGTATCAGGATAGAAAAAGCTTCATCATTGCATTAGGTCACCCACAGCCGCCCGAGGAGGCCGAGCAGCCGCCCGTGCGCTCGGCAGCCTGCGACCACCCCAGGGCAGCGGCCTGTAAGCGCCGGGCGCGGCATCACCGGCTTCACCAGCGGTAGCCATGAGGGTCGATAAGTGCTGGTTCTGCAGCAGCGCCATCTACCCAGGTCACGGGATCAACTTCGTGCGCAACGATGCCACCGTCTTCAAGTTCTGCCGCAGCAAGTGCCACAAGAACTTTAAGATGAAGCGCAATCCCCGCAAGGTCCGCTGGACCAAGGCGTACCGCAAGCTCGCCGGCAAGGAGCTCGCCGAGGACGCGACGTTTGAGATGGAGCGCCGCCGCAACCGGCCGGAGAAGTACGACCGCGACCTCGTCATCAAGACGGTCAAGGCCGTGGAGAAGATCAGCGAGATCCGCAAGAAGCGCCAGGACCGCTACCACGAGAAGCGCATGGCGCGCGCCAAGGCCGGCCAGGTGGCGCAGGACAAGCAGCAGCTCGAGCAGCAGATCCATCTCATCAAGGCGCCCGCGGCCATCCGCACCAAGGACAAGGCCAAGGACAAGCAGGAGAAGGTCAAGGTGCTCGCGGAGCAGCGCGCGGCGGAGACCATGCAGGAGTGAGGCGCGTCGCGGCCAGCGCACCGCGCGGTGGCAGAGGGCGGCATGCAGCCGGTGCGCGTGCAGCCGCGTCTCCGCAACGGCAGCGGCGCAGCCGGGTCCCCAGAAGGCGGCATGTCCAATGGCGGCGGGGGGGGGGGGCAGCGGTGGCGCTTTCAACATCGGCGACGGTGCCCGCGGTCGTTTTGCGGCAATCCAGTCGCCCAGGCGCAGCCGTCGCGCCTGGCAGCAGGGTCGCTGCACGCCGCGCCGCGGGCGGCTTTCTGCCGTCGCAGCCGCCTCTGGCTGTGTCAATGTAGTGCAGCAGGATTGGGCTCTTCCTCTTTTCAGCAGCGTTTCAATTTTTCTTTGCGTGCAATGGCAGCAGCGGACGCTGGTGCCTGTTTGGCGCGCACATCAGCGCCGTGGTGCGTTGCGTGTGGATGCGCCACAGAGCAGATGCTGTGTGCTTTGATCAAGTGTTCGTCTGTTTTTTTTCTGTTTTTCGTGCCACTGACCCCGTGAGTCGTCACCGACGTTTGACTCCACTTTCAGCGACATCTTCTGTGGCACCGGGTGCACCCTGCACCATGAGCCCAGCATACACCCGGCAAGCATTCAACTGCCGCTCTGGTCACGTCACGCCCTGCCTGTTCAATGGTGCACATTGCTGAGCGTGCTCCCCTGGTTTTTTGCCAAATGGATTGCGACAGCTTGTAAGCTGATACGCTTAGACCGAAGCCAACAGCAACAAAGCCCAGCGTCAATCTTGGCACACACGCGATGGAGGAGGAACAAGGGTGGGGTGCAGCCCCTGACCGCGCCTCCGTTCGCGCCTGCTCGTTTCATGGGGTCGCCTGCTTTCTCACCCCCACCCTGCAGCCCTGATCCGTCACGGCTGCACTGAAGACGCCAGCATCTCCAAGCCACGGCAGCCACATGGCACCATGCAGGTTTGAGGGGTTACTCTAGAATCAAGAGATGTTGGTGGGGGCAGACTGTGCACATCGAGAAAGCAGTGCTGCATTGCCCACCACAAATCGCAGCTGTGCTCACAGCGCAAGGGGAAGAGCTGTCTCCGGCCAATGCTGGCAGCCGCCCCACTGGGGTGGGCGGGCGGGGGCGCACACCTGTGCACGCTTAGCAAGCATGGACGGCCGCCCAACTTGTTTCGGGCGCTTGCAGCAAGGGTCCGTCTCTTCACTGAATTGCCAGGGGCTGCGCAGCCCCTGGCAGTGTGTCGACGGCTACAGCACAGACGGCCTGCCCCAGGTCGCGCGCCACCCCGCATCATCGTGGTTGGGCCACGCCCGCCAGCAGCGCGCGATACAAGGGTGAAGCTCCCCTGCGTGCGGCATACGTGCACGCGTAATTGTGTGCAAGGTTTGCACGTGCGATTGCGGTGCATGCATGCGCGTGTGTGTGCTGTAGGAGCTGCGGGCTTGCTCTGTGATGGTCCAAGGCAAACGCCGTCAAAAGTGCGAGCTTCTGTTGAAGTGCAACCATGTGCCCAGATGTGGCTGTCCCAAACATCAATGATGTCAATGCTGAGGCGGTGTTGTGGTGAGGGGGGGGGGGAGATCTTTGCAGCCAGGACGAGAGGCAGCGTCCAGCAAACCCTCACTGATGCGCCTGAAATGTGCAAAATCATGATTGCCGCAACCGCGCAACAATTTCCGAATGAAGGCAGCGACAGGGCTAACGGGGCCAGCATGCGCCGCCAATGAGGGGCGGCCTCGCAGCCCGCAGGCAAGAGGTGATGTATGCGCTCAGGCTGCGGCGGCGCGGGGCGCGGCGCGGCCCGCCCGCGGGTCGCCACAGCGTGTGAGAGAACGAGAGGCGTCCTGTGCACGAACACCAGCCTGGATCAAGGCATCAGCCTGCACAAGGATGCCGCATCTCAAAGCCATTCAAATCACTGGGTGCGCAGCCACGAAAAGAATCATGTGGGCTCATTAACGTGTGATAAATGGCGGGCCCCAGTCAACGGGCTCAAGGGAACAAGGAGGTCAGTCAGCAGCGCTGCGCCACTTGAAAAGGTGTGCGTCGCGCCGCAGCGCATCCACCATGGCTTAGGCCAGAACCAGGATTCGGGGCTTGCACCGAGTGCGCCTCGCCAAGGGTTGCGCCGTGCCGCGCGGCGGTCTACCAATTCAGCGCCCATGCCCAGCGCCAGCTCAGCGGGCCGCGCGCCCCGGCCGCCTGCCCCGCCGGAGCGCGCGCGCCCGGACTCGCCACCAGGCGCCGTCGGGCTCACGGCTTCGCAACCAGCGCAAAGTCGCGCACCACGCCGCCGCCGCCGACGGGCACGGTGATCTGCGCCACTGCGTCCGCATAGCCAGCCATGGTCGCGACCAGAGAGTAGTTGCGGCCGGGTGCCAGGGGGCGCGCGTAGAAGCCGTGGCCCCTGGACGCGTAAAAAGGAACGGGGGCGGCGGCGCCGGCGGCACTGCGCACGTACAGCGTGGCGGCCAGGGGGGCGCCGCTGGCGGCGTCTGTGACGCGGCCGCGCACGCCTGGGGATGCGGAGGGGAGGGGAGGGTCGTGGGCGGTGCGGTGGGGTTGACCCGCTGTCATGCAGGGCGAGAGCTGGTTCTAGCAGGTGGGGCCTGCCCTGAGAACCACCAGGCGTAGAAACTTGGGTTCGAGGAGCACACAATTATGAGCCACACAGCCCGAATGTCACAATATTGACCCCTAAAAGCCAACCCTAACTCATGTATGATCCTCCCGGAGCGCACATGTCCCCAAGCACGCTCGCTTCATGCCTCAGCAGCGCAATTCCGCCCCTCGCCACCCCCCATGCCCCTCCCCCGTTTACACCCATCCTCGTGGGCCTCAAGCCACGCAGCCCCTCCCCCCCCCCCCGGGCCCCTCTTCAGTGTACACCCACCCTCGTAGGCCCTGAGCGGCAGCGCCAGCAGCGCATCTCTGTTCTGCTCCCACAGGCTAGGGATGGCGGACGGCGGGGGCGCCTTGACAAGCGATGTTTCGATTGTGAAGTGGATGCAGCCCGCTGTGGTGTAGTCCCAGTCCTGATGGTGTAAGGGAGTGTGTGTGTGTGTGTGTGTGTGTGTGTGTGTGTGTGCGCGCGCGCGCGCGCGCGCATCCATGCATGCAACCCACGTGCAATTTTGGAGGTGTGTTGGATTGTAGGGGCTATCAGTATGTGCGTTTCTGAGGGAGGGGGTGCCCACGTGTGCGCGCGCCAGTTGTCCGCCTCGCGGCCGAGGCAGTTTCTTGGCCCAGCCGGCTGGCTGCCCGAGAAGGGGGTATCTGGTTCGAGACCCCTGGCCCGGAGCCCCCTAGCCCGCAGCCCGCAGCGCGCGACACGCGTTTTGCATACGAGGCGCGCCCTGCGCACCTGGTAGCTGCCGTAAACAGGGTACCACGCAGCGCCGTTGGTGACGCCGCCGTCGTCCCTGAACGGCTGGTCGTCGTTGTTTTGTGTGTGTTGCGGGGCGCGACGGGCATGGGGAGCGAGTCAGAGGGGCAAAGGGGATGGGGCTTTGGTTGCGGTCGTCAGCAGAGGAGGTGCGAGCGTGGGGGTTTGAAAAGCGATGAGGTTGAGAAGCATGCGTCAAATCAATTGCCTCGCAAACAGGTCGCAAGCGCTGGGAGCACGCGGTGCCGACTCTTGCACCGGGGAGAGGTGATGCAAGGGGCATAGCCGGCCCGCATGGCAGGACTGGGCGGGCGGCGCCGTGAGCCGGAGTTCAGAGCTCACCCCTTGCAGCATGGCGGGGTTCAGCGAGGCGTAGGCCTTTGCGAGGTACGTCAGGGTGACGTCATCAGGGGCCACGCTCGGGCCGGAGACGAATTGCGATAACGACGGGTAGCCGTCCCAGGGGTAGTTGACCACCTGACGGTTGCCGCGGCGGTTGAGACGACGATTGGTGAGGGCCTCTTAAGATTGTGCGGATTTGAGTCCTTGACGAGCTGGCAGGCTTGGGGACGATCCGGCAAGCACCGCAGAGGTGTACAGGCTGCCGTGGCCCATGGCAGGCGGCTGCCGGCGCGCCGTCGCAGGCAGCCTGGCATTCATGCTTCACAGCCGGGCTGCCAGCAGGCGGGGCCGCACAAAGTCCAATCGAATTCGTCACTGAAACCCTTCCCAATGGCCCAAATCATGCTTCATGAATGCACACAGCTCACCAGGTCGCCCTCGTGAAAGTTTGCTGCCGCCAGCCAGGTGCGCCCCTGGCTGAACGCCATCACAGCCCGCACCTCCGGCTGCGTCAGGGCCGTCGGCTGCCGCAGGTCGGCGCCGCTGCTGGCAAAGTGGTCTGGGAAGTTGCGGTTCAGGTCGTAGCCAGCGCCTGTGCCGCCCTTGGCCCTGGAGTGGTGGACAGGAGTGATGATGGGGCGGGGCGGGGGG
>NW_014010645.1:0-6908 GCF_000611645.1 Monoraphidium neglectum
CTCTCTCACACACACACACACTTCCCCTCCCTCTCCCTCACCCCCCTGCCCGAGCAGGAAGGTCAGCCACCTCTCCCACATCGGGGGGCTGCTGGGCGGCCTCTTCGTGTCCTTTGCGTTCCTGCCAAACCTCAAGGACCGCCGCTTCAAGTCGATGCGCCGCATCGTGGAGCGCACGTGGGGCCACCGCCTGCCGCGGGCGGCGCCGCGGGAGCACAAGTCGTGCTGGCGCAGCAACAGGTGGCTGTACTGGCTGTGCATGACGGTGTGCCTCGCCGCGGTGCTGTTCCTGTACGTTGCGCTGCCCGTCTGGATCTGGATTTGGAAGCTGCCGCGCCTGACGTGCCCCGTCGTGGAGGGGCTGGCGTGAGCCGCCGCGGCCGAGAGCAGCCGCGATCTTTTTTGTGCGAGCGAGGCGCGTCGCGCGGGCAGGTGTCGGCATTGGGATCATTTCGTTGCCAGCCCAGCGTGCCGGCCCGCCCTGTGGCGGGGGCCTGGGTCATCCAGGGATTCTTTATTCGCTGACTGCAAGTGGCTTTCAGATTCTTTTTACCCAGGACCAAGGTCATTGCTGTATTGGCGGACTTTTGCCGGCCTGATGTTTTTCGCAGGCCCAAGTGTTTTGTCATAGGCCCCACCCCCCCCCCCTGCCCCCCCGGGCCCTGCCACCGGACTGCTGTCTGTGCCCAAGACGCCCGCATGGGCTGCAATCAATCACATCACCTGCCTTATTGATCCATGTTGTATGGCCCTCTATTCCAATCAGTTGTCCGCTTATGTAACACACGCATGCAGAGGCAGGCGCTAGCATGACAGCTCGAGCTGCGGGCAGTGTTGACGGGGTCATGCCCTGCGCTGCCAATGACAACATCAAAGCAGTGCTGCAGCGCGACTCATGTTTGAGTACAAGTGCATGTACTATGGGTGTTTCATTTCAAACAACAAGGTCCCAGAATTTACGGTAGATCGCAGTATCGCGCATGCACGACTAGTTCTTCGTGCACGCCGCATCAAACCACCGTATGCTGACCTCGATAGCATACCGCACTCACATAGCTTGCAATCCGAAGCTTGGCGTGCCAGGGGCTCGCCTGCGCGTGGTGATGAGCAGCAGCGGCGCGGACGCTGGTGGGGCTGTCGCAACTGGGCGTATCGTCACAGACACTGCTGCCATCCGCCAGGTTCGCTGGCTGGGCATCGTAATGCCACGTGGCTGTTTGATTGAAGATTCCCCGCCGCGCCGCGTGCGGCGTCTCCCATTCAATGACGAGGATTGTTCTCTGTCTTGCCCTGGGCCTTGGGCAACGCCCGGTCCGATGCAGATCGCCGCGGCTGCCAAGCGCGTGGCTGTGCTGGGCATCAAAACTGAGAAACAGGCGGGCCAGCCGGCTTACTACGTCCCGCAGTACCTGCACGGCGCCGGCGTCGAGGTCGTGCCGGTGCGCCCAGTGCTGCCGCTGCTCTTGCTGCTGCTCCTGCTGCTGCTCCTGCTGCTGCTCCTGCTGCTGCTCCTGCTGCTGCTCCTGCTGCTGCTCCTGCTGCTGCTGCTCCCGACGCCGCCCCAGCAACCGCCGCCAGCGCCGCCGCCGCCGTCGCCGCCGCTGCCGCCGCCGCCGCTGCTGCTGCTGCTGCTGCTGCTGCTGCTGCTGCTGCTGCTGCTGCTGCTCGCCCCGTGCCAGGGCTCGGCGCGCAGCAGCGGCCGAGCGTTGAGCTGCCTTCAGCTGCCGGCTGTCGCACCACGTGCCGCGCCCGCTCCCCGCCGACGTGCCAACTACTGTCCCCATGGCAACCTTGCGGCCAACCCTGTGCCCAAACCAGGTGCCAGTGTTCTATCCGGAAGTCACGGAGATCCTGGGCCGACAGGTGTTCAGAAGACTGGCAGACATCCCCGGTGCGCCTTGCCCTGCAGGGCAGCAGTGGCCCGAGCGCGCACCGGCCCGGCGGCCGCCCCCAGCTTCGCGCGCCCCTGCGCTGCGCGGCGCCGCAGGAGGGCTGATTGGCGCAGGGAGGCGCGCCCGAGCGGCTGGGCCCCAACGGGCCCGCCCCTTGCAGTTGCCATGCTGCTGCGTCGGGGCCAGAGCTGCGCGTGGACGCACCTCCGCAGCGCCTCTCATGTGTGCCACGCACCGCGTCCCGCCCCCCTTCTTCATTCTTCAACCCCAAGGGCCGCCTGTCGACATCGTGGATGTCTTCAGGAAGCCCTCAGACCTGCCGCCCCACCTGGAGGACATCCTAGCCGCGAAGCCAAAGACCGTCTGGCTGCAGTCGGGGATCACACACCCGGAGTTCGAGGCGGCGCTGGCCGCGGCGGGCATCCAGGTGGTGGCTGACAGGTGGGGCGCTTGCCCATTTTTCCGCGCACGAGCTGCAGTTCCTTGGCTCACACGTATCATGCGGCCGCATGCGTGGCTTTTGAGCGCCTCAGGCCCTTGGCAGCAGGCAACTGAGGCTAACAAGGGTTGGCAGTGAAGCAGCCTGTTGCATGGTGAGGGGCATCACCTGTGCAATGCCCGAGGGGCGAGAATGCAACCGTCATCTGACGCCATCACAACGCCCCTGTGTTTGCCAGGTGTCTGCTAGTTGAGCACCAGGCAGCCGTCAGGGAGGGCCGCCTGTGAAGGCTCTGTTCCACTTAAACCCTGGATACACTACGCCTTGGCCTGACCAGCCTGCTGAGGGAGCAAGGGGTGGACAGGCTGAGGCGGCAGGAGCGAGAGCAGCGGCAGGGGCCCTTGCAAAAAAGCAAGGGCAGCAGCGGAGAGCGACAGGCAAAAGAGATATCTTCGCGTGAGCGTCTTGATCAGCGACGTCGGCGGCGGACAGCAGCAGACAGCAGCAATAACAGCAGGAGGCAGCAGCAGCAGCGGCAGCAGCAGCAGCAGACAGCAGCATAATAGCAGGAGCAGCAGCAGCAGGAGCAGCAGCAGCAGTATGGCGCGCACAAAGGGCGTCGCCCGCAAGCGCACGACGCCGCCGACGGACTTTGTGCTGGGCCCCTACGACCTGGCTGAGGGCGACACTGTCATCGGCAGGTTCCTGCTGGACAGAGGCAGCGACATCAAGTGGTACTTTGGGGTGCTGAGATTCAACACGGGCCCCGAATTCAGGCAGTGCACCTACGCCATCCACTACTGCGACGGGGAGGTGAAGATGTACACAGCAGAGCTGATGTACGACTTGCTGCGGGCCGGGCACATCCGCAAGGCGGTGGCCGAGGGCGGCGGCGCGGCCGCGGCGACGGCGGCGGCGGCGCCAAAGGCGACCAAGGCGGCCAAGGCGGCCAAAGTTTCGGGGGCCGCCGAGCGCAAGGGTGCCGGCGGCGGCAGGGCAGCGAGGGCGGTCGGGCGCGGGTGCGCCACGGCGCGGGGTGCAAGTTGATGTGTAAGTGTATCTGACCTTGGCGAGTCGTCTGGGGAGGGCATGATCCGCTTGACCGGCAGGGCAGGTGATAGCCTGTCGAGCCCTTTGCAGGTTGGCAGTGCTGGTGGGACCCATAAGCTGCATCCATGTGATTGCTGCACATCTTTTGGGCCAGGCCCTGCTGCCACCAGCCATGCTGTTGGCCAGTGCAACGACAGCTGAGAATCTTGGCGGCTCGCGCCCCCGGGCTGGGCCCAGCCGTAGCCACACATGGGGGAAAGGGGGCGATCTCACCCAGGCTGTGGGTCGCCACCCATGGGTGGGATCGGAGCCGATCGTGAGCCCCCAGTTGCCGCTTGGTGTACACAGAACCAGCGCCACTGTGCAGCATGCTTTGAGTGCCACGAAAAAGGGTGCATTTGTCCAGTGGTGAAGCGGGAAGGATCACTCGCAGCTTTCCAAGCTGCAAACAAGGAATGCGGCACGAGCCTGTGGCAGACCTGACTATCCTTGGACGTGCGCACAAGCACTTTGCGCGGGGTAAGCTCGCTCAACATACATTTGTATCGATGATTGTGAGTGCAATGCGTCTAGCGTCGATCTTCTGCTTCAAGCGTTGCGATGCCAGGGTGAGCGAGCGGCAGCATTCTCAGCGTGATCTGGCTGCGAGGCTCGAGATACTTGCAATGAGCAGTACACACTGAATTGAGACATCAAGTTTATCCCTGTATCCGGCCTCGCAGGTGGGTTCCCAGCTATCGAGCCTTGTCGACGCCCATTTTGTGTCGCCACAGAGGGTGCTTCATGAACTGGTCGTTTGGGGAAGTGCTCCTGCAGTTATTTAGGTGCCACTACATTCTGTACACATTGCAGCAACCTCCTGCTGCTGCGCCCCCTACGCGGTCGCTATGTGAGTACAGTCGGCTTGTCGCCCCTTCATCGCCGCAAGACAGGATGGCTCAGGCTGGGTACGCGCCGTCGTTTGGCGATGGTGCAGTGGAGCCCGGCTGGATGGGGACCAGGTTTCCCGCAGGGGCCACCTGTGAAGCCCCGGCGGGCGAGCGGGAGGAGGCGCTGCCGCCGCATGGGGCGCCAGTTGGGGAGGGCCAGGCGCAGCAGCAGCAGCTCCGCCAGGACGCCTTCTCGCCGCCGCAGCAGCAGCATTCCGCCTACAGCGTGCCTATTGTGACGGGCTCAGCGCCGCTGATTGGCAGCCACCAGTGGCATTCCATCACCACGCTCCCGCCTGATGGTGCCAACAGCGGAGGTGGCCAGTATGCAAGCGACCGCTTGCAGCATCACGGCAGCAGCGCGACACAGCAGCAGCAGCAGCAGCAGCAGCAGCAGCAGCAGCAGCAGCAGCAGCAGCAGCAGCAGCAGCAGCAGCAGCAGCAGCAGGAGCTCGTCACCGCCGGGCAGCTCCTGCCTTTTGTGAAGCACTACATGCAGCGGCTGACGACCAGTGAGTGCTGGCTGTTCTGTCTGAGCAGGATGGGGATACCGCAGAGGCATCCTGACCCTCGTCCTGACGAGCAGCTGCTCTGTGCCGATGATGAGGCAGGGCCCCAAATCGCCGGCGCCATGCTACCCCACTTGCCCGTGCGCAGACGTTGTGCACGTGCTGTTCTGGGCGGTGGACGCGGCTGGGGATGCGACACTGGCGGTGGTGGGCACAGACGTGAGGCAGACCGGCCACTTTGTTTACTCGGTGCGTCACGCGACGGAGATCGAAGCGGGTCGCGCCGCCAGCTGCTCAGCTGCCGGTCGCGCCGCATGTCTGCTGGGTTGACGGACGGGCGGGGTCCAGGCGGAATAATGGATGGCCGGGGATGCTGACACACTAGTGATATCACTGGACTCGTATCAAGCAGCCTTCGAGGGGGTCAAGTGAGATGCAACAAGTGTCGGGAGACGCGTGCGCCAGTTGCTGGCCGCCATTCACTGCAGCCCTGAACGCGTATTTCTTTCTCGCAGACCGTCAGCGACTGGACGGCGGGGCCGCCCCTGCGCTGCACCAACAGAGGGGTGAGCTACACTCATAACTGCATCTCAACAATGCTGCACCATGTTCGTCCTTTCGGGCACCCCGCTTGACCGAGAGATGGATCTCAGCACCCTGTAAAATAGGGTACAACATTTCTGTTGCGGCGCACGTTGTCTGTGCGCATGCTTGTCACCCCTTGCTTTGGCAAGACAGGAGGCTGTCCTAATAAACCCTAACAATATTGCTTGATCCTGCATCACCCAACTTATGAAACGACAACCATATGGGGACCCCCTGTCCGCGCCTTTTACAGAGGGTGCGCCGCGTCCGTGCGCTGATCGCGCGTTGCAGCCACCGCGCGCCTGCTGAACCTGCAGCACCTGTGATGTCTGGTCGATCGTGCCCCCGCCGCAGCTTTGCTGTCCCTTGCTCCATTCCAGCCACCCCTCACTTTGCAGCTGCTGCTGTGTGCGACAATACACTGACGCCCGCCCCCTCGCACCCCACCCCGACACTGTACCATCTCGGCCCTAATCGTAGATCTCATCCTCATCCTAATCTGAGTCCTACTTTCAATCCTAATCCCTGAGGCAACGCCAGGTGATGGAGTACCTGACGGCTCTGGGGGCGGCCGAGCCCGCGCAGGAGGGGCAGCCCCTGCGCGTGCCACCGCTGGCGCCGCACCACTGGCAGCAGCTCAACAGCGCCGAACTCAGCTTCCAGAGGCCGCGGCTGGACAGGTGAGGCTGCGGCCTTGCTGACCCATGGTTGGGGGGCTTGTGCGTGCACGCGGGGGCGTGCTTGGGGGTGTGATGGCGCGCGCTTGTCTTGCGTCCTAGTCTTGCGCCCTTCCGTGGGCAACGCTGGCCTGCACAACGACATCCAGCATCAGAAATCAGCGGACGGCTTGTGTGGAGTGGCTTTCATGTTCGTTTGACCTGCGTCATTGCAGCCACCGTTTGTCGGGCGGCTCAGCTCGACGTTCAGCATGTGCCCACTTGCGCACGCTCGCCTCACAGCACGACCTCGCACCCGCCGCCACCATTGGCCCATCCCACCGACCCTCAAATTCTGTCGCGCCCGCAGGCCGTACGACAGCTGGCGCGAGGAGGTCGGCACGCTGCCCGACGGGCGCCACTACAAGGTGAGTCATACATTGCAGCCATTACCGCGACTCCGCCGTGTGCCGGCCCATCCCCCAGGCCACTAACACTCTCTCAGAGGTTCGTTCGCAGCCAACATCGATCAAGCATCACGCTCAGCCTGGCTGCCCCTTCTATCCCGCCCACCCACCCCGCCGCCTGCAGAACTACTTTGTCGTCGACTCGGCACCGGGCGGGGAGCGCCTGATGGTGGTCGCGGAGGACGGCGTGCGCAAGGACAGGCGGTACGCCTACAAGGCGGCGCCAGACCTGGGCGGGTGAGCCGGCAGCTGCGAGTTCACACCCAAGCTAGCTTGAGCCCTTGTGGGCTGATGGAGCGAGTCCAGGCCGGCGGTTGGGGTGTGTCATTCGCACGGGAAGTGCGTCGTGTGTGTGTGTGTGTGTGTGTGTGTGTGTGTGTG
>NW_014010645.1:7461-8117 GCF_000611645.1 Monoraphidium neglectum
GTGTGTGTGTGTGTGTGTGTGTGTGTGGAGGGGGGGGGTGGGCGGGTGCCTGAGTGGGGGGTACAAGAGGCGTGCGAGCTGACTGGGCAGCTGCCCTGGCACTACTGGCGTGTGGTCCGCTGTTAGTTAGCGCCCTGAGTGTGCGTGTTTGCTCACGCATGCTTGAGCTGCTCATGCCAGCGGGCACTTGCCAGCACCAGCCCCCGCAGCGTGCCGTGGGTTTGTACCCAGGTTACAACCTGTGAGGGCGTGTGGTCATGATGACTACACGCCCCTCGCACGTCAGCAAGCATGACGCGCGGTTGCTTGCCTAAAGACCGCTCCGCCCGCTGAGCACGCATGCGATGCACTGGCATTCACCGGCTGACGTGCCGCTGCCGCCACTGTCGCTTGCTCGTAGGTTTGCCTTTGAAAACGGCAAGGCGGTGAGCCGCTACATTTGGGCGCTTGCAAGCCGTGCAATGATGGGAGCCAGCATCGCACTTTCAGCAAACAGATCGCAAGCACTGGGAAGCTTCCGAACCGCCTCGCTAGCCTGGACGGCGCCCGGGCGAACGAACGGGTCTCGTCGCTGCTGCAGCGTCTGTGATGCATCCGCTTCGCCCGCCGAGCAGCCGTGCAGCCCCTCACCCCGTCCCACCCACGGGCAATAACCC
>NW_014010644.1:0-3973 GCF_000611645.1 Monoraphidium neglectum
GTGTAGGTGTGGGTGGGTGGGTGGGTGGGTGGGTGGGTGTGTTTGGGGGGGCGTAGGGGTCGACGTCACATTCCAAACATGGATCCGGGAATAAAGGTATGAAAGGGAATACGAGGGCAGAGCAGGTGAGCTTTGCAGGAAGGGCGACGGACGCGGCATCTGGTTCACGCCGGCTGCTTGGGTCGGGGCTAAGAGGGCCGTTGGCGGCCACGCAAGGCGCGCGACGCGACGCAATCAGGTGTCAAAATCAGCTGCCCGCCGTGTTTCTAGGCTTCAGGGTGTCACTGGGGATGAGGGTTTTGAGCATGTTGCAGCGATGCATTCTGTTAGACCTCACCTGTCGAGCCTGTCCAGCGTGAGTTCGTCGTTGAAGAGGCGCGCAAACTTCACCAGCTCCCCCGGCTCAACCCGCGACCCCGCGCGGACCTGAACTCGGGTGGATTTGTTTGGGGGAATGCTTCATGACAGAGGCTTCAGACGTGCGATAGTAGGTGGCTCGGAGCGGCTGCGGCAGCGGTGTGTTGGAAAGGCAGGCATCGCTTTCTGCCACCCAGCCACGCAACCCAATCTAGATAACAGGCCAGCAGAGAAATTACAGTGTGCAGTCCAGTCTGGCCCAATCTGGCCCAGTCCAGCCCAGTCCAGCCCAGTCCGGCGCGCCTTGTTGATGAACTGGTAGAGCTCGTTGGCGCTGGCGCTGACCTCCCCAGTCCTCTTGGCCTTGATGTCCCGCGCCATCTCAGCCATGGTGTCCTGGGTATCGGGAGGGCCCGAGCTTTTGGTAATGGGCAAACACTTCATCGGCCCGAGGCCGCATGCTACGCCCTAAGGGAGGCGCCTGGCCGGGCGCCGGGGTAGAGATTGCCCTGATGGGGGTAAGGTTTGCTGGGCTGGGCCGCGGGGTGGGGGGGGGGGAGAGGCTCACACCTGCAGGAAGCGCGCAACCTCAAGCTTCACCACCAGCCGCTTCTTCACATCCTCCTCCTGGCGGTTGGCGGTTGACAGTTGGGAGGCGGTTGTGAGGGCGGTTGGCGGGTGGGGGATGGTTGGCCGTGGTGGGGCCGGTTGGCGGATGTAGGAGCGGTTGGCGGTTGTGGGGGCGAATGGCAGCTGTTGGGGCGGATGGTGGTCGCGGGGCTGGTTGGCGGTTGTGGGGGGCGGTTGGCAGTGGGCGCGTTGCAATGGCGTGGCAATCGCAGTCTGCAGGCGGTCGGAAGGCGGCGGCAAGATGGCGTATGCCATGGCAAAGTGTTTGGGAGCAGAGCCCACGCAGGCAGGCACTGCCTTCAACGCCGATGCAGCAACAAAACGCGGTACGTCACTGCTGTGGTGTGGGCGTAAGGGGGCGTGCATTTGCGACACGCGCGACATGATGTGCGAGTGTCGCAATTCGCCTTTGCCCCCCCCCCCCCACCTTCTTCATCTTGTCCTCGAATGTGGAGGGCAGCATGTTGGGGAAGATCTTGAGCAGCACGGGCAGCGCCAGCTCCATGAAGGGCACCAGCTGCGGCGGGGGGTCGGGGAGGACGAGAGTGGAGGGTGGGATGAGGCGCGGTAGGGGGTGCGCCTTGGCGTGTGCATAAAGCGCTCGCGATTTGCGGGATCACGGGAGGTGAAAAGAGTCAGATGGCAAGGGGCGGGCAGGGGAAGATGTGATGCCCAAGCTGAGTGAGTGTCCTCTTGCACGCGACACGCGCATACGCACACACACACACGCGCGCGCGCGCACGCACGCGCACACACCACGCACAGACACCCAAACCCTCACACACATGCAAACGCGCCCGAATCCACATGCACGCCTTTCATCACACCCCTCCCACAGGTGCGCCGACTCTCGTACCTCCGACCCCACCCCTCCCCACCCCACCCGGCCACACACAACCGACTAATCCTCCTCCAAAAACAGCACTCCACCCACCAGGATGACGATCATGGGCACCAGCCGCACAATGTCCGCCGTCGTGCGCGTCAGCTGGCGCCGCTCGCGCCTGCGTGGTGGCAGCGCAGGTGCGCAAGGGGCGCACGCTTCGGTTCGTTTCTTGCGCCGGAGGGTCCCACCACACGGCGCTCTGCGCAGCCCCGAGACGCCGCCAGCTGCGAGCAGGCTGGAACACAAGAACCTCGGGAGTCTCCCCGGCCCTCCCTCACGGCGGCGCGCCTGGTGGCGCGATCATGACCTCGGACGCCACGCCGCACCCACCTCGTGAGCGTGTTGCCCCTCATGGCTTTGAAGGCCAGCCCTGACGCGATGCGGACGTCCGTGGCCAGCAGCTTGGTGCCCACCTGGCGGGCCGGCGGGCGAGTTCGTGCGGTTGAATGGGAGTGCAGCGATGGCGGGCCCGGCTGGCTGCGGCTCACTCGCGGCTGCGGCGCGCGCTGCCGCGCTGCGACGGTGACGAGATCGCAGCTGCTGATTTTGAACGCCGCACGTGGCGGCTGCTGCCGTAACGAAAGCCTCTCAGCCGCCACGTGCAGCAAGCTCGGCCCCGGTACCGCCCAGCTGGCCCCAAGCTGCCCCCAGCTTCCCCAGCTGCCCCCCAGCGCCCCCAGCTTCGCCAACGACTACGCCCCCAACAAAGCCGCAGCTTAAATGCAGAGAAAAGAAAAAAGCCGCCGACCCACCCAGTAGTGGTGTGCCTCATGCTTCACGGTCTTCTTCACGCCCGCCCAGTCCGCCGCCCACTGCTCCCGCGACTTGAGCCGCAGCGCCCACAGCGCCGCCGGCACGCCCACCGTCCACCGCACGACCGTGATGGTCGCGTTGACGACTGCTGACATGAGGTCCTTGGTTCGCTGCCAAGCAGTGCGGTACGTCGAGGGCGGGCGGCGGCGGGAGGTGCGGACCTGCGGCGGGCCAGGGATTGCGGTCGCCCGGTTGGAGGTAGGCGGGGGAAGGGATGACGCGCTGAGGTCGAGGAGAGTGCCGCGCGACCCGTTCGGCGCATGAAATGCCGGGCAAGGATGGTTAGGGCGGCCTTTGAGGGGGAGGAGGCCGGCCCCGTGGGAGCCGGAATCGCATTCCGCATGCGCGTGTGTGCCGCCGACGTAGCTGCACACGCGGGCGACGCGGACACGACGCGGACGCGGCCGCTGATGCGGCTGGCAAGTGTGTGCTCTAGCACCTCTATGCGGCTGCAATGCTGGCATAAGTCATGTGAGCGCATCGATGTGCGCGTGCGTGCAAACAGTGTGAAGGTGTACACATGCATGTTAATACATGTGTCTGCGTGGTGCGTGCTTGTATGGGTCTGTGGATGTGTGCGCATGTGTTGTTGCGTGTGTTGATGTGCACAAACGCGTGTGTGTGCATGTGATCCCCTGCTGCGCCGCTAGATGATAGAGCTGATAAAAGAAGCTGATTCCCCCAAGACGAGTTAATGGAAGCCCAGCCCCTGACACGGGAGGTGCGCAGCTGCAACCACGGCCGCCCGAGCCACGCCGCCGCGAAGCTCGTGGGGCCCCCGCTTCTCCCGCCAGGCCGCCACACACCACTAGTCCGCACGCACACCGACGCCCAACCCTGGCTGCAGCCCCCACCTCCCAACCCCACCCCCCCTTCCCCAGCCCCCCAACTGCCGAAACCCTCCTGTCCGCCATCCCACCAGCCGCGCAAATATATACACCCCACTCCTCAAAATTATTTCTCAATATGTATATTCCACATAAGTCCCACCTCGCGATACTTCTCTATTGCCTCGTCGCACTCCTGCGCGTCTGGCAGCGCCTTTGTCGCCGCATCATCCTTCCTCTCACTCGGCACTTGCAGCGCCCTGAGCGCGACGCTCCACGGCGCGAGCGCCCCCGCGCCGCCGCCGAGCGCCGCCGCGCGCGGCGGGGGCGCGAAGAAGGGGAGCGGGACGGCGCCGGCGCCGGCGTGGCGGCGGGGGAGGAGTGGCGGCAGCTGCGTCGCCGCGGCGTGCAGGGAGAGCGCGTGCAGGCCGATGGGCGTCGCCTCCGGCAGGATCGGGCC
>NW_014010644.1:4395-7983 GCF_000611645.1 Monoraphidium neglectum
GTGCAGGGAGAGCGCGTGCAGGCCGATGGGCGTCGCCTCCGGCAGGATCGGGCCGCAGCGGCCCGCCTG
The DNA here is from genome assembly GCF_000611645.1 of Monoraphidium neglectum. Lineage (NCBI taxonomy): Eukaryota > Viridiplantae > Chlorophyta > Chlorophyceae > Sphaeropleales > Selenastraceae > Monoraphidium > Monoraphidium neglectum. The sequence goes on from NW_014010644.1 coordinate 4,465, forward strand.
CAGCATCAGCAGCCGCGCCGCCCCGCGGCCGGCATGGCGGAGAGCCATCTGGGCGGCAGTTGCAGTGCTCTGTGGCGCCGGGGTGCCGCAGCACTAGCTTTGGGTGGCCCGTGCTACCGCTGACCACCGCCGCGCGAGACGTATCCAGCCACGTGACCACGGCTGCAGAATTATTTGCAGCCGCAATTGAGACCACGTGCGATCAAAACGGTCGCCTGTCCAGCTAGCAACGACGGGTGTAAATGGGCAGGTGCTGATCTCGTAGGCACCCCCCCCCGCACTAGCAGCGGACACAAGCGGGTGTTGCGAGCTTTCAACGACTCAGAGTTTATTTTGGTATGAGGGCTAAGCCGGTTTCGAGGAGTGCCTCTTCAGTGTTGCCAGCTTGCTGCTGCTTCACACTCTTGTCGGCTTTTGCCAGGCACAACGTGCCGCGCGCCTCGGAAGTGCAAACGCGACCACTTTTCCTTGCTCTGCTCCTCAGCAAGCGCCGAGATCGTTGAAGTCCTATTTGCGACTCCACAACACAGCCGAGAAGGAACCCGTCTTCCCCCGGACAAGCGTGCTGAAACTTGCACGCAGCCGTCGACATGGACGCCGAGGGCCCCTACGCCCCCGGCGGCCGGCACGACGGCGACGTCGGACCGCGCGCTCTGCGCCAAGCGGACATAGCGAGCTTCCTTGTCCCCAGCAGCGAGCATGCGGCCGACCGAGCCCAGCACGACAATCATGATGAGCCTGCTGCGCCGTCTGGCCGGCGCCTCAGCCACGACGCTGTCGGCGCCTCGCTTCGGTGGGTGTCCGCTCAGCAGCGGCGCGGGGCCGCATGCTGCGCGCGTGGCGGGGCGGCGGGCTCAGCGGCGGCCCGCTTCGCCGCCTGGTGCCGAGCTGCAGTCCCCCGTCCCCCTGAAAGCGCCTGCTGACCCCGCACGCGGCCGCACATTGCTGCGGGCGGCTGGCGCGGGGCGTGTCCCTCAACACGCCTCCCTCGTGCGCTCTCAAACCTCCTCCCCTCACACCTTCGCACCGTTCCCCCACAGGAGCCTGAACATGTGCCTCAACCTGTGCAACCGGCAGCTCGGCGGCGGCTGGCAGCCGCGGCGCGGGACCATGCAGCACTGTGGGGCGGGCCGCAGGCAGCAGGTGGGCGCGTGCGCCGCGCTGGCCGCCTCGCATGGATGCCGCCCGGCTCCCTCCCACCCATGAACCCCCTGCTTTGCTGACGCCTCTGCGGGTGGGGCTTTAGGATCTGCTGGGGCACCATGGTGCTTGCCCCCACCGCTGCAAGTGCAGCCATGCGGTTGCAGCCGTACACGGCAAAATCGCCAAACGCCAGCCTTGCGGGTGCAGCCAAACGGGGGCGCCGAGAATCGCCCGAGCCGCCCGCCGCCGCGCCCGCATCACCGCGCGCCGCCGCGCGCAGACGTTCTCGGTCGCTGCGGGCGCGGACTCGGCGGCGCTCTCGGGCGCGCCGCCGCGCAAGACGTGCACCCACACCCTGGCGGCGAACTCCGGGGGCCTCATGCTGGCGGCGGCGACGGCGGAGGGCGTGTCCATCTTATCGACGTGCGAGCTGCGGCGCGCGGCAGCGGACTACGACAGGTGGGTTTGGACGCTTATGAGTAAGGGCACGGTTTCAGGGGCCAGAGAGCGCCGAGCAGGGACCGTGAAGAGCGGGCGGGAGTAGGTTTCGGCTCGGCGGCGACCTGCCATGCGCAGGCGCACTCACATCGTATCGGAGAGCGGCGGAGAGCGGCGGGTAATGGGAGCACGCGGTTGCGGCCAGCCGGTGAACAACCCCAACGCGCTGCCGCTCGGCCCCCGAAGAACCTCTGCCGCCCCCCGCGCGTTACACCGCAGGTTCGGCACGCACCACCCCAGCCGCGTCCGCAACTTTGCCGGCGTCGGCCCCGCGCTGCTGCAGCCCGTCACGCACGCGGTGCGGCCCAACACGCGGCTCTCAAAGGTCGCCTGGTGCCCCGATGTCCCCGAGCTGCTCGCCTCCGGCGGCGCCAACGGCGGCTGGCTGCACTACGTGCGCCCCAGTGGCGCCGCCGACAGCTGGCCGCTCCCGTGCTCGCCCGGCGCGGGCGGCTGGACGGGGCTCGCCGACTTGGAGTGGCTGCCGGGGCGGCGGCGGGCGCTGGTCGGATCGAGCGCGAGCAACGGCGTGCTGCTGTGGGACTCTGGGGAGGGCGGCGGCAGGCGGGGGGCGGTCAGCCTGGATAGCAAGAAGCTGGGCCGCGCGGACTGCCTGGCGGCGCTGCCTGGGGGAGACCTGGTGATGGGCGGCTGCGGCAGCGGCAAGGTGGGCGACCAGGGGCGCTGTTGCCCGTTGTGTCATGCGTACTGTGGGCGTGGGGCGCTTTCGCACACACCCGCCGGGGCCCCTGGGTGTGTGTGAGACACCAGCTCATGGCTCTTGCATGGCCCTAACATATGTTTGGCTGCACGCTCGCCACCCTGTGCTTGTCCTCCTGAGCCCAAGCCCTGGCACCGGGCGCGCCCGCACTGCATGCTAGTTATAGGAGTGTTGCGATGACAACTCACTGTATTGCGCCGCATGCGCGCAACCTCGGACCGCAGCTCGTGATCTGGGACCTGCGGATGGCGTCCTCCTCAGTCCGCAACTTCGGCGCAGCTTCCAAGGCGGTGCTGCGGCAGGTCGACGTCGCGCGCCGCGTGCAGCTGTATTACAGCGGCGGCGATGCAGCCGGCGACGACGACGCGTGCGCGCACGCGGGCGCCGCGGCGGCGGGGGGCGGTGTGGCGGCGGGCGGCAGGGCGGCGGGGCTGGGCGGCGGCGGCGGGTGCTTCTTCAGCCAGCTGCTGCCGTGCCCCTGGGACGCGCGGCTGCTGGCGTTCGTGCAGACTGACCTGCAGGTGGGTGCGTGGGCATGCATGTGTGTGTGCGCGTGCGCGTGTGTATGTGTGTGAGTGTGAAGAGGTGTGCATGCGTGCAATCCGGCACATTTGCAAGTATGCGCGATGTGGGGCAGGAGCCGGTTGGTGCAAGAGCTGGTGGCCAAAGGGTGGTGCATGCGTGGGGTGGGGGGTGGGGGGGGTCCGCTCAGGCGGCCTGCACTGCTGCTGCAGGCCAAGCAGCGACCGCGCCTGGAGGGTTGTAGCAAGCACTATTTCAAACAACCCCTGAAGTGTTGCCTGGGTGTCCTTCACACGTGCACCCTGTATACAACCCATGGACTGACGGGCATCTGCGTCCCCGTTGCGTCTGCCTGCTGCTCCCGGACAGGTCGGACTGCTGGACTGCAGCACCGGGGAAGTCCTGGACCACGCCTCCACCTCGCGCCGCGCGACCCCCCACGAGCTGGCAGAGTGGTGCTCCCGCCACGACGGCCTTGCGGCGTCGGCCGGCCCCAACGGCCGCGCGCTCGGCGCGGCGCTCGGCTTCGGGCGGCCGGACGACTTCCGGCCGGCGTGCTCCCAGAGCGCCTGGGGCGAGGACGGGCTGATCCTGTACACCGCCGGCGCGCTGCGCGCGCCCGGCGAGCCCGACCC
>NW_014010643.1:0-2855 GCF_000611645.1 Monoraphidium neglectum
CCCCACCTGCACCGTCTTCCCGAGCCCCATCTCGTCCGCCAAGATTCCGTTGACCCCCTGATCATACAGATGCGCCAGCCACTGCAGCCCCTTGAGTTGATACCCCTTGAGGGAGCCCCTGAACCCCCCCGGCTGCCGCACCCCGCTCTCCTCAGGCATCGTGCTCGGCCGCATGCTGCCCGACGCCGCCGACGCCGCGGCGCTCGCGTCGAACGCCGCCGCCGCCGCGCGCGTGCTGGCCGCCGCCGCCTCGGCGCGCTCGGCCGCCTTGGCCCGCAGCTCCTCCGCCTCGTCAGCGTCGTCCGCCAGCTGCAGCCGGCCCCCCGGCGGCTGCCGCTGCCGCCGCCCCGCCCCCGCGCCGCCGCCCTCCCCAGCCGCCCCGCCCTCGCCGTCCGACCCTTCGGCTTCCTCCGCGCCGGCGTCCTTGGCGTCCTTGCCGCGCATGAAGTGGGAGTAGAGCTCTGTCTGAGTCAGCAGGAAGTTGAGGCGCTGCTGCTGGCGCCGCTGCTCCCGCTCCTCGTCCTCCCGCTTGGCCGCCTCGGCGGCGGCGCGCTCCTGTAAGGCGCGTGCGGGGCGTGGTGGGGGGCGGGCGAGGTGGGGCGCACGCGACGTCGGCCCCGCGGAGGCTGCGCGTCGGCTGGCAGAGCGGGTGCATCATTGAGCCCAAAAACATGCGCAACACGAGACACACACGTGCCAACGCAAGTGCACGAAAACACACACACATACACACTTGCACACATACAGACATACAACACACACAGCAAGCACACACCCCCACCTGCTGCTTGTTTGCGTCTGTCGCCTCTCGCGCCGCCTTCCTCCAGAACACGAGCATGTCGCGCGACAGCCGCCGCATCATCCCGGGCCCGCCGCTGCGGTCCTTGGCCCACCTGACGGCAAGAGGAGAGGGAGGGCGGGCAGGCGAGGATTTGCTGGGCTGGCAAGCCGCCATGTGCTGTGCACGCAGGCGCAGGAGCTGGCACAGGGGCGAGTGGTCGTTGGTGACGCGCACCGCGGCGGGCACAGCCAGCGGATCGCTTCTGAGGCGTGCGGCGACTGCAGGCGACGGCATCGGCAGACGCCGCCCTTCAAAATGACCGTGCTGACAGGCAGTCCTGGGCGCGGGCCGGGTCAGTGCAAAAGCGGCGGGCAGGCAGAGGGGAGGGGAGGAAGGGGGCCACCCACCGCTGGGCCCGGTTCTGCAGGACCCTCAGGGCCTCCGCCGCCAGCATCCTCCCGCCGCCCATCTGCCCGGCGCGCCGCATCGCCATGTTGCGCGCGGCGCGCGGCACCTGGCGCGAGATGGGAGGGGATGCATTGCGATATAGTAACGCCCCCCTCCCCCTTGGTCACGCTGCCAGCCCGCTTGTCACGCTGCGTGAGCACCGCACGCAAACTAAGTTGCAGACGGCGTGCAATGCAGCACAGCCGCCCAGCGGAGCTCCGCTTGTGCAGGCCCCTTTGGACACCGTCAGGCACCGTCCCGCTGGAAAGCCCTGCGCGAGCAAGGCAGGAGGGGCCCCGCGCCCGCGAGCCTCACCTCTCTCCGCGCCATTGCGCCCCACTCCCGCCGCAGAGCTGCATCCTCCAGTGTCGCGCGCAGCTGGGGGTCCCCGGCCGCGGCCTTCTCCAGCGCGGCGCGCTCGTACGCCGCGCGGCGGCGCGCCTGCGGCGGGGCGCGTAGGGTGGGGCCGGTGGCAGAGGGCGCCGTTTCGCACGTGCGTGATCGGCACCCACGAGAGGCCGCCATTTCGAGGGCGCAGCGAGGGCCTGCTGCCCTCAATGTCATTCCAACAAGACTCGATTGCGACGCTTGCTGGCTAGCGGCAAACATGGCTGCTCTCGCCAGGGGCGACAGCGCAACACAGGCTGGGGGCTCTGTGAGAATCCCCCGGAGCCACACCACATACCCGCACCTTGTCAGCAGCGTTGGGCGGCAGCGGCGGGCGCCCGAACGCCGCGCCAAAGGCATCCTCGCCGCCTTGGTCGCCGCCGCCGAACAGCGCCGCCGCCCCTGAAGGCGAGCCGTCCATCGTGTGCTGCCGCTTCGCCTCTCGCGCCGCGGCGCCGGCTGTGCCCGGCCCCGCCGCGCCCGCGCCCGCGGCTGCGGTCGCGGCCGTGGCGCCAAACAGCGGGCGGCTCCGCTTCGCGCCGGCGACCGGCAGTGATATGAGCAGGCTGTCGTGGCTCGTGCGCTGCGCGGGCAGGGGTGCGCCCAGCACGGGCGGCAGATCTGTGACGGGCTCAAGCTCGACCACCCACCGCTTGCCGTCAGCGGCGCTGCCAAACTCATCTACTGCCGCTGGCCCTGCTGCTGCATCGTCCTTCTCGTCCGCCGCACCTCCTTGCTGCTGCTGCTGCTGCTGCTCCTGCTGCTGCTGCTGCTTTGCCTTGAACCGCGGCGCCGGCAGCCCCGGCTGCCTCGCCACCCGCAGCAGCCGCTTCGGCGCCGCGCGGAACGCCGCACGCGCGGCGGCGCGGCGCCGCGCCCCCTCCAGCAGCTGCTGCAGCGCGGGCGCCGACAGGCCTGCCTTGAGCAGTGCCTCATCCACGAAAACATCCTCAAGCCTCGGCACCAGCCCGGATTTTGCAAGGTCGTCGTAGCGCGCGGGGATGCGCAGGCGCGGCGCGCCGGGGCCGAGGTCTATGCTGCCGCTGTCCCCGAGCAGGAGCGTGAGCAAGGGGCCTGATGACGGCGGCGGGCGCGGCTGCTGCGTCTGTGGCTGCAGCTGCGGCTTTGGATGTGACTGCGGCTCCGGCTGCTGTTGCGGCTGCGGCTGCGGCTGCTGCAGGAGCAGCTTTTTAGTTGCGGGATCGGTTTCGCCCGCCTGTGGCTTGGACGGCAGTGGCGG
>NW_014010643.1:3647-7496 GCF_000611645.1 Monoraphidium neglectum
CCGCCTGTGGCTTGGACGGCAGTGGCGGAGCCAGTCCATGAGGCAACGTATTGGCAGGCTGCTGCTGTTGCTGTTGCTGCTGGTGCTCCTGCTGCTGCTGTTGTACAAGTGTGCCGAAGACTGCAGGCGCAGGCTCGTCGTCAGCGGCATCCACCATGTCGGCATCACCGTTAGCGTTTGTCGCGCCGCCATTGGCTGCAGGACTCCCTGCAGTGCCATTCATGTCAGGGGACGGCTGCTGTGTCACGTCCGGCTGCATCGCCTGATCGACCTCCATCCGAACATGCAGCGCTCGCCGCTGCGCCGCTGCACTGCTGCTGCGTGTTCGCCGGAGGCGCTATGGGAACCCCGAGCGTCGCCAGTGGAATGAGAGATGCCTCTTCAGATAATAGTATTGCAACAAACCCAAGGGACCCGTGGAACGCGGCAGGGATCTACGGGATCTGGCAGTGCTGATCGTGCTCATGTTGAATCAAAAATTCATTGATCAAGAGGTTGAGTTGACATATCAGCACTGCGTGGGCAAGTCGGCCAACCCGGGTGACACACAACGCGGGTTCATGAACGAATGAATGCAGCATGTTCTGGCCCAAGCGATGCTTGTACCTGTATGAGAACCATGTTTTGGATTCCTATCACCAATCTCCCGCTACCGTATTCCAAGTGCTACTTGCCTGTGGCGGTGTAGACCGACAGTTGACAACTGACACTGAGCACTGCCATTCGTGCACATTATTCTTCAGCATAGGCTGGCACCCATGCACTTCAGGCGGAAACTTGAATAACATGTGCAGCAGGCCGGTAAGGCTGCCTGCCTAGGCCCACTTCACCACACATCCACTCGGCATGTGCATCCACCAGCAGCTCTCATCCCCCGTTCTGGCCCCAACACCCTGATGAGGCTGTCGTATGTTTGTTACGGGACCAAGAGATTATCCTGCGTACGTAGGCAGAAGCTGGCATCGACCCCTCAAGCAGCAGCTCGTGCTGCTGCTTGTGCTGATACTTGTATGCCAAATTTGAGCAGCCTTGACGCCGCCGTGACGTTGATCCCGTTGGTGGAGACGCCGCTGTGGATAAAGCGAGACGGGTTGTGACATGTCTGCGCTCAGGTATAAATTTGTGATACGGGTCCCGGTGGAACATGTACGGGCAGGGATACCGACCGTACTCGCTTTGTGCACTCTGCTGCTTGCCGCACACTTGCTACGGTACTACACGCCTCTGGTAAGGCGGTGACTACCGACGACGACTTCAAGTTATTCTTTTATCTGTACATATGCTGGATGTTCCAAATGTTCAGCTCGCTTTGCACTAGTTGACCGTGAAAGTTGACTCTTGCTGTCCTCACACACCTCTTTTTCGAACACATTTAGGAACAAATCATAACATTGCATCTGTGATCTCCATGTAGCGCTTGTCGACATGGAGCGCGACGAGTATGAAGCGGGGCTGGCGTTGGACGAGCAATTCCTTCGCGTGAGTGCGGCCACTGCAGCACAGCGTAGAACAAGTATATATTACTTCCGCGTGGCTCCTTGACAACTAGCGCGCCGCAGTTGCATGTCGCCGCAGTTGCCGCCGCAGCAACGTGCCGCACGCACTGTGTGCATCGACCGCGCCCCGCTGTTTCGTGCTGCCGCCTCCGCCTGGACCGATCGCAGTTGGCGATCACGCTCGAGAAACGGCTGGCGCTACTGGACAGGCATGCACGTGTGCGGGTTCAGGCATGGCTCAAGAAGCTTCGGCAGGAGGTGCGCGCTGCAGCGGAATCCTGTATTACCATATCGCAGCTGCAGCCCACATGGGTGTTGCACGGGCAGACGGAGAAGCCGCAAGGCCCGGATAAAACCTGTTGTGGGCGTCGTCATACCTGGTCGGGAGAAAGACCTGGTGGCATCATGAAGCAGCCGCTCATTACGCACGCGCACAGCTTTGCGTCTCCTGCGGCGCGGCAGAGCGCCCACGCAGAGCTGCACAGCCGGATCGATCACACCGCCATCCCACTTACTCCCCTCCTCCTAATACCACGTCGCCCCGCCCCCGCCCCCGCCCCCGCGCCGCCAGACCTCCAACCACACGTGGAAGCGCAGCCGCAACCAGTACGCGCGGCTGCTGCTGGAGCAGCTCAGGGCGGGCGTGCTGGAGCCGCCCTTCCACCTGTTCCCCCCAGAGGGGGCCCTGCCCACCCTGGCCCTCTTCCTCACCTCCAGGTACAGTAAGCGCAAGCGCAACGACGGGCCCTCATCACAGCTGACACGACTTGTTGCTGGGCTGCCAACCGCCACAAGCAGGGCCCTCTCGGGGCCCCGGAACAGAGACCAGCTGCCAGAGACTGCCGCTGGTCGATCATCCCGCAAACGAACGAACGCATAGCCGGCCGTGCGGCTCAGCCACTGCTCGCCGGCGCGCCTTTGAGCGCCCCCTGCCCGCCTTCGCGCATGCACACACACAGGTTCCTCTCGCCACCGCGCCGCGCGTCCCCAGCCAGCCGCGCCCGCAGCCGCAGCACGCCCGGCTCGCCGCGGGCCCTGGGCGCCCGCTGCGGCGGGGCCGGCGCGGGGCATGGAGCTTGGGCGGGGGACACGCGCAAAATCGCAGCTCCAAGGCACAGGCAGAAGGGGCGGGAGCAGCCGAGGAGCAGCGGCAGCGGCGGCGTGGCAAGACAGGGCGGCGGGTTTGGCGCCGACGCCTATGACAGGCGCGGCCGCCGGCAAGAGGAGCAGGAGGACGGCCGCGGCGACGGCGGCAGCCCGTCCCGCGGGGCGGCGGCGCCGCAGCGCGGCCGCAGCCCCGGGGCCGGGTCGCGCGCGAACCGGGCGGCCGCGCTGGTGGAAGCTGCCCTGAACCTGGAAGCTGACCTGGAGGAGGCGAGGGAGGGGGCAGGGGCCCTGGAGGCGCGGCTGAGGCTGGCAGAGGAGAAGATACACAGCCAGGTGGGTGGTCCTGACGGGCGCGTGGTCCTTCTGGGTGCGTGGTCCTCGCTTTTGGGCAGCAGCATGGGGCGTCGTCGTTCCTTAAGGACACCACCTAGCACGTTGCACCACTGATATTTGCCTGTGATAGAATGGGTGTCCCCTCTTTTCGGTCGGCGGCTGAGTTTGGATGTCACTGGAGCTTAGCGGCGGGGGGTTGGAGGGGCTTCGAGGGGCTGGCAGGGGTCTTGCATGCTTTTGTGTGGGGTAATGGTGGGATGCAGGAGGCAACAAGCATATGCAAACACATGCCATTAACTCGTCAAAGCACACGATACGCTGCATCGTGGGTGTTTTTACGCGCCCCTTTGTGGCTCGTCGCAGGAAGAGGAGCTTGGCACGCTGCAGGGCCGCTCCGCCGAGGCCGCCCGCCGCCTGCGCGGCGCCGCGCGCGCGGCGCTCGAGGCCGGCGCCCGCCGCCATGCCAGCAGCGCCTCTCCGCCGAGCCGCTGGGAGCGCACTGGCGTGGCTGCGTGGCCGTGGCGGCGCGGAGGGGACGGCGAAGAGGACAGCCGCGTAGCCGAGTTTCTGGGCTGCTTGCTGGGCCAGCAGCTGCTGGGAAGCTGCGCGGCGCCGACGCGCAAGGAGCAGCGCCACGCGGCGCACGGCCGCCGCAGCGGCAGTGGGCGCAGGCGGCACCAGGGTGGTGGTGGTGGCAGCGGGAGCAGCAGAGGCGATGGGGCGTCGAGCGACTATGACTCAGACGAGTCATCGCGCAGCACCAGCAGCCGCGGCAGCAGCACAGATGACGGCAGTCAAAGCGAGTCGGAAGACAGGGGATATCACAACAGCGGCGCCGCTCGCGGCCGACGCGGCGGCAGCAGCCGCAGTAGCAGCCGCAGCAGCAGCACCAGCGACGGCGGGCGCCGCGCGC
>NW_014010643.1:7920-8778 GCF_000611645.1 Monoraphidium neglectum
CCGCCACTGGTAGAGGCGGTCGCGGAGTCGATGCGGCGCATGGCCCGCGCGTTTGATCGGGAGTGGCGCGCGCTCCTTGCCGGCGCGGCGTCTGGGGGCATGTGGGCGCGCGACCTGCGGCCCCTGAGGCGGCTGGCGGGTGACATTGAGGAGGAGGCCGCCGCGTGGCGCCGCCTCGTGTCGTCGCGCCAGCGCCGGCTCGCGCGGCGCCTCCGCCGCTGGCGGCGCGGCTACGGCGGCGGCCGCGCGGCCGCGCGCGATGACGAGGAGGCGGCGGCGCTGCCAGAGGCGGCCGCGGCGCTGCATGAGCTCCGCGCACGCACGGCCGCGGTTGGGGCGGAGCTCTCCGCCACTGCGCGCCGCCTGCGCGACGCGGGCGGCGCCGCGCCGGCGGTGGGGTCGGCGGGGTGGCTGCCGGCCGTGGGGCCGCTGCTCGACGCGCTGGCGTCGTTCGCCGCGCGCTCGCGCGACCTGCAGCACCGCGCCGAGCGCGCCGCGGGCCTTCTGCCACCGCCGCCGCCTCCACCGCCAGCGCCGCTGCCCCCTCAGCCGCCGCCGCAGCCGGCCGCGTCGCCGCGGGCGGGCGGCGGCGGGATGCCCGGCGGCGTGGGGCGGCTGCTGGTGGACCTCCCTGGTGGCGGGCCATCCGTGACCAGCCCTCGCTCCCTGTCAATGCCCGCCAGCACTCTGTCTGCTCAACTTCCGGACCGCCCGGCCGGGATCCTGCGACAGCCCAGCGTGAAGGCCGCCGCCGCCGCCGCGCTCTCGGGGCTCGCGGCGGCGCCGGAAAGCGGCGCCGCCGGCCGCGTGCACGCGCGGCTTGACAGCCTCACCCAGAGGGCCTCGGTGCTGTCCGAC
>NW_014010642.1:0-7537 GCF_000611645.1 Monoraphidium neglectum
GGGGGGGGTGGGCACACTCAAAGGAAGGGCTGCTAAGGGGCGGCCGTGGGTCCGCGGCCGCCGCCGGGCCGAGGACCCCGGGTGGGTGGCGCGTCGGTGTCACCTGTGGCACGAGCATGGAGCCCTCCGGGATGTCCACCTCGCGCGTGACTGTGAAGCGAGGGCCTACGTTGTAGCCCAGCCACGCGCCTGAGGGCGGGGTAGGGGGGTGATGAGAAGGTCGTTTCGTAGGGAGATTGCAGGGAGGACAGCCACCACAACAGCCATGACAACCGTGCTGGCAATGGCTGGGGTGGAGTTGCCAACACAGAGTAGAGCTGCGTACATGCCACGTCTCAGCCCACAGGGCACGTCGCAAACCATATTCACCTGCGAGAGCGCCGGCCAGCTGCGCGGCATCGTCAATAGCCAGGGGGCCGTTGCCCGGCAGCAGGCCCAGCAGCAGCGCGCAGCCCCCGAGGGCGGCAGCACCCCAGGGGGAGCCGATCTGGCGCAGTGAGGGGTGTGGGGGTGTGCAGACAGGTGGTGCGGGTTATGGGCTGCGCCAAACTGGACCCATATTGCAAGGATGAGAGGCGGTGTGCGCAGCGGGCAGGCCCACGCCTGCCGCGTGCAGCCGCGCGCCAACGTCTGCCCCCGTCCGCGCGTCCCACCCCACTACCCCTCCCTGCCACACAGGCGCTGCGTGCTGCGTGCAGGCGCCAGCAGTGCGGCCCCACCTGGTTGCTGCCCCCGCGCCCCAGCTCCCCGTGCGCCTTGAGCTCCTTGTTGGCCGCCTCGTAGCCCGCCATGGCGCCAATCACGCCCAGCAGGGCACCCGTGGCGCCGGCCGTGGCGACGTCGGCGCCAAACAGGAGGCTGGTGGCGGCGGCGGTGAGGCCGGACAGGAAGTATATGGACAGGAAAGGAAAGTGGCCCTGCAGTTTATGGGGTGTATTGAGAGTACAGTGTTGGTCAAGATGCGCATGGCGGAGACAGCGTGCGCTTTCTCGGACGCACCACTCGGCACCGGGCCCGCCATGACACAACAGCTGGCAGGACAGTCGCACAGTGGCAGGGACGCGTACGAGCGGAGCCCCTGCAGCCTGCAGTCCCAGAACGCAGGTGGACCGGATGGGCGAGCCGGGAATAGTCCTGGCCCCGCGGCTACCCCGCCCTGTGGCCCCAGGCGCGCCCCACCAGCAGAGCCTCTGCGTCAGGCCCGAGGTATGCCAGGGCAAAGGTGTCCAGAGCCAGGTGGGGCATGCCGCTGCAGGGTGGGCAGTGAAGGGGTGGGGGTGGTTGAACTGAAGGCTTGAAGAAGAGAGGGCCCTGCACTGGGCGCACACGGCGGCTGGCCTGCACACGCATTACACTCAGCAAAGCCGCTGTGTGCGGGGCGCAGCGATGTTGTGTCCAGCACTCCAGCCCCAGACCGGCGCTGCCCCAGCCTGGCTAACGCATCATCAAGGCTCACTTGTGCAGCAGCAGGCAGCTGCCCAGCCGCCACCACTCGCTGTCGCCCGCCGTTGACAGCACCGCCGATGGCTGCAGCGCCAGCTCCATCGCCATCGCCATAGACGCCTCGGCACCCTGCACGTGCAGAGGGGCGATTGTCCCCTAGGTCGGCGCGTCCAGCCCGGCCGCACGCCACACCCACATCAGCCCAATGCCGACGCGTCCTGGAAAACCCTGGGGGCATGGCCGTTTCACCTGCGGCGCTGCGTGTGCATCTGTCTTGAACCCCCACCCCTTCCCCCAGAAGGTCCCCGCGGGCACCCCCCCTCGTTGGCTACCATGGCCGCACCTGCGTGGCGCCTATCCACGTCCCCACTGCGTACACGCTCAGCTGCGCAGCCAGCAGTAGGTAGCAGAACAGGGGCTCCACCTGCAGAGGCGTACGGCCGCGCGGTGGCAGACAGACAAGGGTGGGTGCAGAGGATTCACAGCCATGCCGCCCTGCATTGCGCTGGGGTTGCTGTGCAACACACCCGCGGTGAGCTAGCTTGCCGCTGCAAAATCTGTGATACACGCCCGCTGATGAGTAGCTGGGTGAGCCAGGCATGCGTGCCGCGTTACAAGCAGTCGCTGCGGGCTGTGCCGCTTCTGACGCGCAGCATAATCGCCGTGCTCTCAACCCTAGAGAAGCCTGATGCTCTTGTGGCCTTTATCGGGATTTTGACGAACACAGCGAAGCTTTGAAGGCCAATTGAGACCGCGGGGCCGTGGGCTTTGGGGCAAGCTCTCAACATCCACCCACACCTGTGGCAAGTCCAGCTGGCTGCCCACAGCGGTGGTGCGCCCAGTGCGTGTGGAGCCGGCAAAACCAATGACGGTCTCTGCATGTGTGGAGGCATGTGTGTATGTGTGTTAATAGGTTACCGACATATGCAGCCCTGGCTTTTGTGTGTAGGTGTCTGCATCAAAGGTGTGCCCACGCAGAGCATGGAAGCAGATGTACAAGAAAAGCACAGCCTAGCAGACAGGTGTTGCACGCACCACGGACATGCACCGCCTGCATGGCATGTGTTCTCGCAGAGCGCAGCCATGCCTTGCACCACAGCCGCTACCCTCTCACCATTGATGAACCGCCCCTCCCCCTTGGCCATGAGGCCCTGCCGCGGCGGCGCAGACTGCGATGGCTTCACCTTCCACCAAATCTGGAGGTCATCCTGCTGCTCTTGGCCGCTGCTGCTGGCGTCTGTGGAGGCAGCGGCACCCAAGTGAGTGCATCGTGCCTCCGGCCGCATGGGCTGGCATAGATCAGGGCCTGGGCGCGGCGGGATACTGTGTAGATGCAAGGTGCAGCATCACGCCCGCCGCGGTGCCACTGCACTCACCATCTCCAATCCCCAGGGCATCCAGCGTGTCGAGAGCCTCATCTGACTTTCGTGCACGTGTCCTGTGCCCTGCTTTGACACGCATGGCCACTGTGGAGGGCGCCCTCAGGAGTCTGAGGGTCCCATCACAGCGACGAGTGAGCTGCTGTGTCCGCATCGGTGCTGGTGAGGCGGTATATGGATACTGTATGCGCTTTTTGTGTGGAACACTTGTTGAAAGCGGGTCCTCTTGACGAGATCCGCGGTAGCACGGCACGTCGTTTTTATAGGCAGTGGATCAGCCGCGGGCAGCCAGAATAATTTTTTTCGCAAAGATTCAAAATGCATACATCGTACATCTGCGCGACTCACGGGGTGCAGGTGTGCGACGCGCCCCGCTCGCGCTGTGCCCGCTCCCGTCGAGCAAGATCCTGCACTCACACTTGAAATTGACCGGGCGACCTTCATGTGTGCGGCAAATGGAGTTCAAAAGGACAAGTGATTATGCAAGCTTGTTAGCCTTGATTGTCATGTCGTACCTCCCCTGTGCTTTCGGTACGGTAGTGTACAGCATCGTGCAGTTTGTTGGCAGTGGAGACCTGCCCCCACAGCTCTTGGGGTGGGCCATGTGGCACTGGGTCAGAGGTTTTGGGCACATCAACAACATTCAGTCTCAGTGCTTTCAAGTTTGTTGCACAGTGCACGGTAATAATGGCCAAGCTGGGAGCGGGTGACAGCGTGTCATAAGCGCAAGTGCCATGCGGTGTTTGGGTGGGGGTTGCAGCAATAGTGTCCCTGAGGACTCACTTTCTATCAAACGCCACTGCAGAATCTGGTGATCAGGCGGGCAGGACCACCAACAAGCAGGTGGTAACCTCGCTCACGCTGACCAGGTGCCGACATGCATGTGCGCTGTGGCTTGACCGCTGAACCCACCAAGCACGCCGTGATCCAGACCAGGCGCGATGAACCCATAAGAGAGCGCTTCATCAGACAATCGCAAGCAAAATGGTATGCTGAAACGAGGCACCAGATCGCCGAGCTGGCGTGGTTTGTCCGACAGCCCAGGCCGTTTACAACATCTATTTGTATATCTGCTTCCCTTGCATGATAGAAGCGTAGCCGCAGCTGCCGCCCGCATCGCAGGCCAGGGCGACCCCGCCATCGCAGCTCCAGGCGGCCACAGCGCAGCACACAAGCGCGAGCGCCTGTGGCGCCTGCTTCCAGAGCCTCAGGCCATTGACCCCGTGCTGCCGCCAGTGCCTGTTACACCGCAGCCAGCACCGCTGCTGGCCGTGCGCGGCACCGAGCAGCAGTCACATTCACTGTCTGCGTACGAGCCGCTGCCCCCTCACGCGGCAGAAGCGCCCATCGAAGCGCGGGAAGCAGCAGCCGCAGCCCCTGGGGATGGCCGGGACGGGGAAAGCGGTGAGGTAGGCAGTGTGAGCAGCAACACGGTCGAGGCCGCAACCGGCTTGCGGGCGACAGGCTCAAGCCGTGCCGCGACCCAGCCGCATGCGGGCGTGTTCTTCCGCAGCCGCGGTGATTCCCTGCGGCGGCTGCGGCCGCGCCAGCTTGCGTGGCTTTCGAGCGCGGCGCGGCCCCCGACAGGCCGCGGTGCAGCGGCCTCCGCTGTCGCAGCAGGCGCCGGCGGCGCTGCCACGTTCGACCGTGATGTAACAGAGCGTGGAGACAAGGGGACTGGAGCAGCTGCGTCCTCACCATACAGATACACTGTGGCAGAGGGCCGCATCGTGACCGTGGCGGAGCAGCGGCGCAGCGAACCGCAGCTGCAGCAGCCGCAGCAGGGGCCGAAGCAAGCGCGGCTGGCGCCACCAGCGGATGGCGAGGCCGCGGTGGCCACGAGTCTCGCAGAGGACATCCGGCTGCTGTTGGAGGGCGCGGATGAGGACTCAGGGCCGCGGGCGGCCCCTCCCCTATCTGGCAAGGCCCGCGGGCGCGGCGTTGGCGGTGACAGCGGCAGGGGCCCCGCTGCCCAGGGAGCAGGCGGGGCCCAGGCAGCAGCGGTGGCAGGCAGCGCTGCTGCGGACGGCGTGGTCCTGCGGGTGTTCACGTACTGTGTGCCACGCACGCTTCTGCGACGCCTGCTGTGGGAGGCCGGGCTGCCGCCTGGATGCCTCGAGTTTTCGGAGACAGTCGAGGGGTCTGATTTCGTGCTTCACCTCAAGCCGGCGCCTGGAGAACGGCAGTACGCGTACGACGAGGTGGGTGCTGTATATGACCGATCCTATATTTTAGAATTGAAAGCGGCCAAGGAGGCGACTCGCATGGCTATGGCTGTAGCCTTGAGGCCAGGGGCCGTGGGGAGGCAGAGCGCGCCCGTCAAGAGGATGGGCTGAGCCACATGCACCTACACACACCAGTTGCAGGGGATTTGAGCGTCAGCGTACCTTGCCAGTCGCGCCGCTCACTGCAGCAGGCTGCACTTTGCGGCTCTTGGCAGCTCCAGCATCAGAAGCGTCCCGCACCAAACTCACACTCACACCACCCCCCTCCTGATCAATGCCGCGCAGCTGCGGGCGCAGGCGCGCGCCTCAGGCGTGCCATGGCTGACACTGCGCAGCCTCACAGCCTCAGATCTGCTGGAGCGCCTGGAGCGCGCCAGGAAGCTGCTTGCTGAGGCCGGGAAGCGCGGTCGCGGCGACCTAGGAGGAGTGGTCCTCACACGCGGGCGGCGGGGCCCGGGTTGGGGGCGTGGTGTGGGGAGGCGGCCGGGGCGACGGCGGTGACCCAAGCTTCACATAGTGTGCACGGTCGCATGCCCTGGAGGTTACAAAGCTCTGTAAAACCGTCGTATTGCCAAGGCTTCAGGAAACGCGTGCATAATTGATTGCAACACAAGCGCTGAACAGCAAGCGTACAGAGTGTCAAGCCAGTTTAGGCCTCACACGGCCGAGATGGTTGCCATCTAGCCCTCTGCAATTTGTTGTTGCGTGGGCAGCAGCTGGGTCAAAGAGTGCGAGGGCACTCGTAGAGGCGCCTCCGACGTAGCCGCCGTCGCTGGCAACAAAAATCACATGTCTACACCTTGACCCACAGCTGCAGCGAGCCAGGAAGCGCTATCACAGCCGCCGCGGGCCTCCTTTCAGCCGCCGCCTTGCCGCTGCGCATTGAACATAAGCCTCGGCCGCTGCAGCACGCGGCGTTGCCCGCTGGAAGCGGCTGGCATCCACGCTGCCGGCGAACCGTGCTAGGCCGGGGACCGCCGCTGTTTGCAGGCCGCCTCGTCAGTGAGACTTGGAGTACATGTCGCGCGCAATGTCAGCCTCCATCTGCCCGGGGGCTATGTTCTTGGCGTAAAACACCGCCCCCAGGAAGCCGCAGAACGCCAGGCTGCTGGCCAGGCGGATGCCCTTGGGGGCGAGCTTCACTGGTGGGTCGACCAACACGCGCTTGATGATGGGGTCCATGGTGCTGCTGCACTGAAGCGCCTGCCGCTGCTGCTGACTACAGCTGTGTCGATTCCTCTGTTGCTGTGAGAAGTCCGTTGATATCCTTTCGCGGCACTGCGCGTGGCGAGAAGCGCGCGGCGCGCGCTCAATGAGGCGCAGCAGCACTGCGGGTGACTATGCGCAGGATGACCGCAGCCCTGACAGCAAAGTCGCAGTTGTGTCAGCAGTTGTTAATCGTAAGCTGGCGTGGCTCAGGCTTGTGTGCTGAAGACATGATCTGCTGGACCCCAGCCAAGACCCACGCGTTAACTCACCAACGGCTTCTCGTAGATCTGCAGGTGTGTATTCCCCTCGCTGTGCTCAAGCACAGGACGAGAGCTACACAGCACCGGCCCTACGCCTTGGCAAGCAGACTGTGCAAGCCTGGACGTTGCAATTGCGTGTCGCTTTATAGGCAAGCACTATGTACAAGTACGGAACTAGTCGAGTCATCATTTGGCGCGAGCAGCAAGCGGCCATCAAGCGGCTGGCAAGCAGCGACTGCTGCCGGTGGCGAGGTGGGGCAGAAGCGAGCGCTGAGTGACGCTGCCCACCAGTGCTTGCGATGCATTCCATGTCGGCGGCTTGCAAGAAACCTGCAAAGTCTGTGTTGGTTCAACACCGTTCTGTGATCAGGTGCTGGATGGTGTTGACCAGCAACATTGGTCAACCGGTGCCCGTCCCAACCTGTTGGCCCACTGAGCGAGCCACAAGTGGGAGCCTGCGTGCATTGATGTAAGCGCAGGCGCATGTCGCATGTCATATGAGTGCATCCCAGCAGCAGGCTTGGCCCGTACTTGATAGCCGGCAACGCAAGCTTGAAATGTGTGGTCACTCAACTGCGCAACCGCCTGCAAAACAGGGACACCCCTCATGAGCCCTGTTGGATGTCTGGACTCACACCTTGTGGGTGGCCAAAACCTGTAGCCAACACGTTTATGTCGAAGCCCTGGTAGCTGAATCCTGATGCCTCACTGTGCTTCCTATCATCATTCCTCACGCACGAGCTACTGCACGCACTGCGATGCAACCCAGCGATGACAGCGCAGTGATGGCGGCCACGGTACAAGGGTGTCGTGTGCAAGCCTCCACTGGGCTTTGTTCTATACCCTTGAGTGTATGCAGCACCCTTGCTGCCCGTCTTCAGTGATTGTGATAATGTCAGCATGCATGGACACCCGCCACTCGCATGTGCCGTGTTGGCAGTGGCACAACGCCACGGCCCCTTTTGAGACACTGCCAGCCGCCCAGCGCGCTCAGGCATTGAGGCTTCTGGAGGGCAAGAGC
>NW_014010641.1:0-7557 GCF_000611645.1 Monoraphidium neglectum
CGGCCGCGCCGCCGCCCCACGCGCGGAGCATCACGCCGGCCGCGCGCGACGCGCCGCGGCGCAGCGTCAGGCCGATATCCAGGTGCGCGCCGCCGACCGCGGGCAGCGGCAGCGGCGCGCCGGCGGCGAGCGTCAGCTCAGACGCGAGCCACGACTCGCCGCACCGCAGGCGGTCGATCTCGGGCACCGGGACCTGCAGCATCCGGTCAGAATCCGGGTCGAGGTACAGCAGGCGCGGGACGCCCATGCAGCCGGCGTAGTCGTACGTGCCCACCTGCAGGAAGCATGCAGGAAGTTGATGAGACGCAAGGGGATTGCCGGCGCATCGGCGCGTCGCGCGCGCCCCATAGCAAAGCTGCCGCAGCTGGCGCCACGGATCGCGATGCACGTCATGCCAAGCGTGCGTCGTCCCAACCTCGTCAGCGCCCTCCACCCTCGCTCTCAACCTCTCCCTCGTCCGTCAACCCCTGCACCTCCGTGCTCACAAAACACACCAGTTTTGTGCACCCCCCCCATGCTCATCATGCCCAAACACGCACCACAAGGCTCAGCAGAACGCCACACACAAACACACACACACACACACACACGCACACACCCAACCGCCCCGCCCCGCGCCCGAGCCCCTCACCGTGCGCTTCTCCTGCAGCCAGCTCCACAGCAGCGTGCGCCCGTGGTCATCCTCCATCACGTTCGGCGCGTACAGCACATCCCCAAGATCCAACCTAAATGGCCCCGCCGCGCCCGCCATGTCGAAGCGCCCGCCCGCATAGTCCCCCAGCCAGTAGATGGTGGGGTTGGTGCAGGCGTCAGGGGAGATGGTGTAGAAGTGCCGCCGCCGCCGTGGCGCAGCGGCCGCCTCCAGCTTGAGCTGCTGCAGCTCGTTGACCGGGTCAAGCTGGTGGTGGTAGTGCTGCTGCTGCTGCTGCTGCTGCTCGCCGGCGTGATGGTGGTGGTGCGGCTGCGGGCCGTCGTGCCGCAGAGGGCGGCGCTCGTGCCCGCCCCCGGCCGCCTTGCCCGCGCCGTCGCCGCCCGCGCCCAGCCCGGCGCCGGCGTGGCCGAGGCCGCTGGCGCCGCCGCGCAGGCGACCGCCGAGGCCGAGCGCGAGCGCCGGCGGCGCGCGCGCGCCGGGCGGCATCGGCTGCAGCTCAGCCACCAAGGGGCACTCCCAGACGGCGCCCGTCTCGCCGTCGCCGCAGCAGAGCAGCCCGTCGTACCGCCAGGCCGCGGCGCGCCGCAGGTCAGTTGTGCGGTACACCAGGCATGCGCCTGCGTGTCGGCGCCGATGCCAGGCGCACGCGGTCAGAAGAAATCCCTTTATGGACGAGCGGCAAGGCATTCGGCAGATCCCTCAAGCTCCCCGCCCTGTGCCCTGGCCCGGTTGCTGGACAATAACACGGGAAGCCGCTTTTCTCAAAACCCACCTCCGACGCCCTTGAGCCCGCTGCCGATGAGCACGATCCACTCGTTGCCGTTTGCCGCGCTGGGGCGCTCGACGACAAAGGGGTCGCGCCACCCGGTGAGCTCCAGGTCTGGCGGCGGCAGCTCGAGGAAGGGGGCCGAGTCCTTGCACCAAGTTATGAGGTCATGGTCGTCTGCGTGGCGCGCAAGGGAATGTGTGCATGTGCGTATTGATGTGTGTGTGTGCATGTGTATGTGTGTGTGCGCGCATGTGTGTGTGTGTGAGTGCACGTGTGCATGTGCGTGCGTGTATGTGCATGTACGCACATGTGTGTGAGTGTGTGTGTGTGAGAGTGCGTGCAGGCGTTCGCACACAGGCGCGTGTGAGTGAGTGTGTATGTTCTTGGGTATGCATGGAGTTCCAAGTGTGGCGCATGTGTAAATCCAGCAAGCTGTGCAAGCAGCCACGCGAGCGCTGCAAGGCAGCTGCGCCCGCGGCTGGCCGGACTGCCCTCGCACCCCCCTGGTCAGGACGCGGCACGCATGGCCGGGGGTGCTGCAGGTGCTGCGGGTGCTGCAAGTGCGCGGCGTGGCCCAAATGTGCGCCCACCTGGGTCCGCGGGGATCGCGCTGATTTGGCTCTCCACAAACGGCAGGTTGAGGTCGCGGTCCGCGGGCGGCAGAGGCAGCGCCGGGTTGGTGCGCAGCCGCACGCCGGTGTACAGAATCACCGGCCGCCCGTCGGTGTCGACCGTCGCGCAGCCGCTGAAGCAGCCTGGCGCGTCCAAGCCAGCGTGGCGGGTGGGGGTCGTCGGTGTGAGCTGGTGCGAGCGTTGAGGGGTGCCCTTGCGTCGCAGCAGACCAGGCGGTTGCTGGCATGCCGAGACGCCCATGGTCCGGAAGGGTGTGCTGACTCGTGATGACAAACACCCCCCCCCCCAGCGCCACGCTGCGGCCGAGCCGGCGTTGAAATCGGCCCCGCGCTGGCAAACCCAACGCTGCGCACCATCTGCATCCAGGGAGCCCGGGGTCGGCTCCAGGGCGTGCGGCAGGTGGTGCCACTGCACTAAGTCCGTGCTGACCGCATGGCCCCAGACCAGGCCAAACGCCCACTCGCAGCCCTCTGGCAGGTGCTGGTAAAAGCTGCATGGCGGTTGAGGAAGTTGAGCAGAACTCCGTGAGTTTCAGGGGCTGCGGCAGGGGACAGGGCGGTGGGTCTTGCTGGCCGGGCACCTGGTCCGGCAGCTGCACTGGCTGGGTGGAAGCTGGGGGGGTAGAAGCAGGGGCCGCGCCCAGGCGCCCCAGCTCCCACGGCCTCGCGTTTCACGCAGACATGCTGCTGCGCGCGTGCGGCGCATGCAGCGCAGTGCCTGGAGCACGGCAATTTCAGGCGCGGCGCGGCCGCAGGGCAGCGGCCACGACACTGCGGACGGAGGCGCGCAGCTGTCGTACGCCCCTGCGCCCTCCCCTTGCGTGCCCACAACCGCTCACAGGTGGTATTTCCCCTTGTACATAAACGGTCCTGCAAGAAATCAAGAGAGGAGAGCACAGCGACGCCATCAGCAGGGTTGCGCGGCGGAGGCGCAGAGCGCACGGCCGTCGAGGCATGAGCGCGGCCAGCAATGCAGCGCGCGGCCAGCAAGGAGCGGCGGCGCTGGGAACTTGACCCCTTGGGCCGTGCGAGGTACCAACCGTTGGGATCATTAACCTGCGAGCGAAGGGCGGCAGATCCGGTCAGCTCGGGGGTCCTGGGGCGGGGAATCAGCGGCACCACTGCCAGGCCTAGGCCGAGGGGCACGCACCCAGCCAGCTCTGGGCGCAACATGGAAGATGGGGCGGTGACCACCATCATGTCCAGATTCCATACTTCACGGCCGCATGCGAGGGCTGACCGGCGCCCACTCCTGCGAGGGACGGCCGCGATGGGCCCTGTGCTCTGGCCTGCCTATGATGTAGACAGATGAGATGGGGTGTTTAATATGGAGGGGATGCAGACCGCGTTGGCTTGTGAACCTGGCCCCGACGTGACTGCCTCAGCAGACGCCGCTCGCGTTATGGCATGCGCAGCACGCGCAAGACTGAATGCTTGCCGCCGCCGCGCTTGCTAAAAGGCGTAAAAGAATGATCCCAAAAAGTTGCCTTCACTCAGGAAACATGTGACCCTCGTGGACCGGTTTCAGCCCGCAACCCGTGACGCCGGTGACCACCGTACGTCGTGTTTATGCCCATGCATTGACCCGTGGCCCCGGACCCCTACTGGCACTCGACTTTCGATGGTGATGTCTGCCTCAACAAGGAGCTGAAACAGACTGCATGACAACTGAGTTGCAGGAGCCCCGGAGCCCCCACCACACATGTACAGGCAACTGGCAGTTGGCTCCCCTGGTGCGAGATATGTTCAAGAAGGCCAGCTGACCCACCACAGTAGGGTGCAGGAAGCGTTTGGGCAAGCCTTTCGACCACGCCTGTCACAACACTGCAAGAAAGATTCCATGTGCTCGTTCGCCGTGCCTGCGCAGCAGCTCGACCCGCCGCACTGCAGGAGCCAGCGCAGGACGACGCCCGCATAGCAAAGCAAACCCGTGAAGCGCGCGCAGCACCCCTATCTTTCGGCTGTGCACAGCTGCTGGTTGCTCTTCGTCCAGGCTGCGCACAGCAGTGGTCAGCGGCGACGCGCCCCTTCACCATACTCAGCGGGGGACAAGGCTCGACCCAATGCTAATTGTTGGTTGTGGCGCGGGGTTGAGAGCTCACATGTTTGCTAAGCAAGCGCCTACGGTATGTACGTCATCGGGCGCGGTCGCTGCGCCCTGACCGGGTTCAGAATCGCAGACGGGGTCATGCACGCCTCAGGGGGAGGCCCCTCGGCCGGAGTGCAGCAGGGCACAATGGCTGACTGCTGCCTGGCATGTGAGCTTTGAAGCTGAGAGCAAGATTGGCCTGCAGCCGCATGTGCGTGGGGTTTGAAGGGTAAGGGCCTCCGGTCCTCGGCGACACGTAGGCCAGCGTGCAAGCAGTCGGCTGGACTCACCTCACGGCCCGATGAGGGGTGTGCTGAGGTGGTTGAGGGAGCGGCACGCCGAAACAAGGCAGCATGCACTGCTGCGTTTTGTTACAGGAACAATCAACTCCTCACTACTCGCCAAGTGGAGCCGGTGTGTTGCTGTTCCTGGGAGTGACGCAGCGCCGCGCGCGCTGAGAGTATCCCTGGTGATGGTGCCGCTTGTGTTCCAGACTCTCCAGCCAGCGGCACCTGCTAGCGTGGTTGAACCGGGGCGGGTGCCGCCAAATATTGCTCCACTGATGCGCCTCAGCATCTTAGTAGGTGCACCAGAGTGCAGCGCGCCCAGCAGACCGCCACCTCTCGAGCCATAGAGCAGAACCTCCCAGTGCGAATCCCTAGAATGCCAACCACATACTCGCCCGCCTATGGTTGCTTGCAGGGCGGGTACGCGCGTACGTTGCTGCACACTGTGTTGGTGAAATGGTAAGAAATCTCACGGCTGGGATTGTGGCTGTCTGTGGGGAGGTCGCGAGCCCGCCGGTGGTGCCTCTTGTCACACCCGCCTCCCCCTTTCAGCGCCGGAAGGTGTGTGTCGTGACGGCTGCCGATGTTGCACCGGGCTGCGTGGGCTTGCAAATGCATGTCCTGTCCAGTTGGGGTTGGCGGCTTGTCTTTGCGCATCGTCAGCCGCGCTAGCTAGGGACGCGGCGCGTGTGCACATGGGCTGCTCACCTGACCCGACACACCTGTGCACACATGGACCGCCGCAATCGGAAGTACCACAGCACGCAGCCCTGTTGGCACGTGGTTCAAAGCGGATATTGCACCTGCATCACATCCAAATTCGTCATTCGTTAGTTTGGTCTTTGGTTCCTTCGGAGAGATCTCACTGCTCGCGCGCGTAGGCCATCTCAGGCGGTGGGGTATTCCGCATTCGATGCTTACCGCTGATAGTTCTCCATTGAGGGGGCAGGCGCGGCGTGACCGCGCCTAGAATTCCCCTGACGCCGGCATGTGAGGCAGCAGGGCAGCCACGCCAAGCCACGGAATGTCGAGCTCGGCATCTTCTAGTGCCACTGATCTTCTTTTTGGTTCAGAGCTCATTACAGCCCTGAAGCGGCAGCAGCCATCTGTCAAGGCGCCTGCCCAAGGCCACCGCGTCGCAGCAATGCAAGCGAACACGCCAGGCGGCCAGGATGAAACGTTACTGTATTCGTTCCCCAGCACCGGAGGCGGACAGCAGCCTGTGGCGCGGTAAGCACGGGGCCGCCACTGTCGGCCGCCTGCATCTGCGCATATCACACCTGTTGCTCATGCTCCGGCGATCTGCGTGGCGCCCTAAAGGCGCCAGCCACCGAGCTTGCCGTCACCAACACTCCTGCCGTTGGCCGTGCCGGCCATCACGCCAGCGAGGCGCGCTCCGCGTCACCAGCTGCCGCGGTGCACATGCTGCGCGCCCCGCCCGCCCGCCCTCCCCCGCAGGTGGGCCCACGCCGCCGCAGCGGTCGGCAGCCTGCTCTTCGTGTATGGCGGCGTGGGGCAGGTCGTCCTGGACGATCTCTCAGTCCTCGACGTCGACCTGATGACGTGGCGCTGCCTGAAGCCTCGCGCCGCGTCGCCGCGCGACCGCCCCGGGAAGCTGCACGCCGCGGCGATGGCCGCCTCCGGCCGCACCGTCTGGCTGCTCGGCGGCCAGCAGGGCCGAAAATTCTTGCGGGAGCTCTTCGCCTTGGACACGGACACGATGACATGGGCGCTCGCCGCACCCGGCGGCGCCGCGCCATCGGCGCGCGCGGGGCACGCGCTCGCGGCCGTCGACGGCGCCGGCGTGTTCCTGTTTGGCGGCCAGGGGAAGCGGCTGTTTGACGACCTCCGGGTGCTGGTGGTGCCGCAGCAGCACCAACACGGCCACCACCACTTCTCCGCCCCGGAAGACGCCGCCTCCGCCTGCAGCACGAGCAGCGCCGGCAGCAGCGGCGCAGCGAGCGGCGCGAGCGGCGGCGGCGCGGGCGGCGGCGGGCCGTCGACGGCGCCGGCGTGCGAGTGGGTGGAGGTCAAGCCGCGGGGCCGCGGGCCGAGCGCGCGGCGCGGGCACAGCTTGACGTGGGACGGGCGGGACGCGCTCGTGCTGTTTGGCGGGAGCACGTCCAACAGCACCGACAACGGCGTCTGGTCGTACTCGATTTCGAACCGGGAGTGGACTGAGGTCAAGGCGCGCGGCGCGGTGAGCCGCGGCGCGCGTGCGGGGCGGATCACTGGGGCCTGGGCGGCTGGATACAGTGGACCCTTCGCGGGCCCCTCGCGCAGGGCGTCCTCGTCGGAAGCGCGCGGCAAGCGGGCTTCACTGACGCCGCGCCTGGCTGCATCCCCACCCCAGGTCCCGCCGCCGCGGACGCACCACAGCGCGGTGTTGCTGCGCCCCGGCCGCCTCCTGGTCTTTGGCGGCTGCAACGCGCAGGGCGTGTTCTTCCAGGTCAGCCGCCGCTGCATCCGCGGGCCGCTGCTCTCGGCATGCGGCTGGCCCGCCTGGGTGCACCCATTTGACACACACGCACCCGTACACACGCATGCACACGCACATATGGCACACACACACACACGTGCGCACAGACACACGCAACACACGCGCACACCCATACGCACACACACGCACATACACACACATAGAGGACCGCCGCTGCACCTTGCGCCTGCCCGCTCAGCCCTGCTCACATTAGCCCGAGTTTATCATGCCCTAGCATAAACTTCGGCCTCCACTCCATCTAATCCTGCCAACTCGCCCACCCACATCAAATCAAACCCAGGACGCATACATTCTAGACCTCGGGACACACACCTGGTCCCGGCCCCCCTCCCTCGGCGCCGCCCCCGCGCCGCGCTACCACCACAGCTGCACGCGCGTCGGGCGCCGCATAGTCATATACGGGGGCATCAACCCCAGGCAGGCCTTCGACGGCGTCGTGCTGGTGGAGCCCGGCTCGAGCCTTGGGGGCGAGCTGTCGGCCGCCGCGGACGAGCTCTGCCGCATGAGCGTCGGCAGCGCCGCGAGCGACGGCGGCCTGAGCGGCCGCGGCGGCGGCGGCGGCGGCGGGGTCGGCTACTGCGGCAGCGCGCACGGCAGCAGCCTGTACGGCGCGGCCATGGCCGCGCGC
>NW_014010640.1:0-2500 GCF_000611645.1 Monoraphidium neglectum
GGCCTGGGCTGATTCAGGGCATGTGCAGCACGGCAAAGCCGCCCCTACTGCCTCGCGCGGTGTACGGCAGGCCCAGTACATTCAAGAGGTTGAGGACGGCCAAAGGCTTCTGCGAGCTGTCACATGGAGAACAGGAAGGGTAGCGGGGCGGGTCGGGGGGGGGGAGGAGCGGGCAAAGCGCCCCGCGCACCACTCTGCACGCACCTGAGACAGCCACCGGATGTTGGTGAATGCAACATACGGCTGCCACACGCCGTCGCAGCAGCCGCCGGCAATGGCCTTGCCCGTGGACTGGCAGGGGTACTTGCATTCGTAGGTCGAGTTGGGGGCGGTCATCTTGGCGTTGCTGTCCGCGATCTGACCCCTGACCCTGGGGTCCCGCCAGCTCAGATATATCCACAGGACAGCCTTGTGAGGGAAAGACGGGGTACGGCCGCGGGGTCAGGGCGCAGCGGCGGCGCAGGCTGCACACGTGCAGTCTCAAGCACGCTGCCTCGGAAAACCGCCAGCCAGCAGCTTGCGGCCTGATCTGGCACGGCTGCTTGCCGCCGCTTGTGGAGCATGCGTGGCGGCTCAACTGGGAATGTGATCTGGTGGGGCTGTGGCCTCACCTCATACTCGTAAGCCCGGTCGTTGATCTTGAGCATCCTGTCGATGAACACGCTGACGTGGACGTCAACCGCCTCGCCAGATTTTGAGGGCGCGTAGTCGCCATTGCCTAAGAATGGCATCGACTGCTGTGCACGCGCCGCCCGTGGCGCCAAGGCAGCCAGCACTGCGCCGTCGCGGCGGGTGCGGGATCACACGGCGTCGCAGTGGGCATCGGTCCCAAGGACAGGAGGCGAAGGGCGGCGCGAATGCGCCGCGCTTTGCCAACACGGCGCAGCGCCCGGGTCCCCTGCGTGAAGGCCCACCACAATCACGGTCATGTACGCGATGAAACACCGACCACTTCCCGCCAGGCAAGTGTGTTGACGTGCCGCTGCCTCAGCGGGTGCACACTCACCCAGCATCAAAAGCGTCGCCGCTGCTTCGGGCGCTCGACGGCGCCGTGCGGGCCGCTGGCTCTGCCGGTAGCCGTGAGCGCTTCCTTGGACGCTGATATTTCCTCGAGCATGCGATGAAATGAACCAGAAGCAGGCCGCGCTGCGAGAGGCGGTGTCCAGCGAAGACGACATGGCGCAGCTCACGGATGACTTGAATGTCTTCAACAATTTTCGGAACATATGTCGAATGCAAGACGGCTGGGCCCACCGACTTCATTCACACTCCACTTCTTGAAATCCCATGCCCCAAACTTGCGCTCCCTGCACGGAGTACTACAGTGGAGCACATTCAGAAGGCAGTTGTATGGCAATGGTCACGCGCTGGTATGAGTGCGTAGAGTTGCGAGGCACGGGTGACATCTGGCCCACCACTCCAGTCACTCGCAGGACACCCCGACCTGGATGCAGCACAGCAGGCCTTCGACGCAGCGACTGGTAAAATGAGGCTGCTTTACTTTGAAAAAAGGATTGTCCACCAAAACAAATGCCAACATGCTGCTTGGCACGGACAGAAGAGGGGCGGGCTGGCACACACACAGGCAGGGCGCTGGTAGCAGTTGGTTGGGGGCGCGCCCATTGCACGCAGTATGACCCCGCGTGTGCGGCCAAGCCCGCGCCAAGAGAAAGAGAGAGGCTTAGACACGTGTCCTTGAGGAGGACAAGCACACGTCCGAAGTTTTAGGATTTCAAGGGGCAGTGAACAAGCAAGCAGGAATGCCCCAGGGTTGTCGATCACATCGCGTTGATTTGTGCAGAAGCGGCAGCGGATCCCAGCAAAAAAAGGTGGGTTCAAGGCAGGGCTGTTCTGGACAATATTAGTCCTGCGTCAAACAGATTGGCTGCGCCGTCAAGGGGCGCAGCTGACCCTGCTTTAACGCGCAGTGGTGCACACATTTTGCTGTGTGGCACAAGTCTTGATGCGTGCGGTGCAGGCCCACGACGCACAGCCTGTCAAAGTAAAGGGCCAGCACCCTACCACGCATACGGCCGCGCCTCATCACGGGCGCCTGAGCTTCTTGGGGCTGGCCGCGGCGGCAACACCCGCCGCGCCGCCCGCCACCTCATCGCCAAATGCGTCCAGCAGCGCCGCGTTGGCGCAGCCCGCGCCCGGCGCCGCGTCGCGCGCGCCGCCGTCGCCGTCGCGCGCGCCCTCCGCGCCGCCAAAGCCGCCGCTGGCCAGGATGGCCAGCTCCTCCTGCCTCGCCGGCGGCAGCACCGATTGCAGCGCCGCGCGGACGGCGCCGCTCCCGTGGTCCGCTTTCAGAAGCTTCTCAGCGGTATACATTACGACCTGGCCGGGGGCATGCGAGGGAGGGGCGAGCACAGCATTGTTGGTGGCCCGACGGCCCGACGGGGTGCGGCTGCGATTTCAAACGGCGCAAAAGGTGCCCGCGTTCAAGGTCTGTGCGCTGCAGGCACCAGAAAGCCTTGCACCCGACAGCGCTGCAGCTGCT
>NW_014010640.1:6636-8028 GCF_000611645.1 Monoraphidium neglectum
CCAAGCGAGCGAGAGATGGATGCAGGGGGATTGGAATGTGGCTTGGGAGCCGTCAATTGATGGCGGCCGTCGGTGAGAGACGCGCGCGCGCTGGAGCGACAGCTGGAGGGCCAAGCTGCCGACGCCCCCCGCGCGGCCCCGCGAGCACGTCCCTCCCCCGACCAACGGCCGCGACGGCTCCCTGCCCCATCATCCTGTCCCCTCTTCCATCCCCTCCGCTCGCTCACTAAAAAACGGACCGCCCACAGCCCCGAACACAACCCCATACACACCCACGCCCCCTCCCCACATTACACACGCCACGAGCTCAATGAAAGAAGCAATCCCGACCTCCACCCCAACCCCCCACCCACCTCAACCCGGATGGTCTTCAGCCCCCTCATGCTGGGCCGGGAGCTGCCGCCCTTGGCGCGCGCCAGCGCCTTCTTGCGCGCCGCCTCCAGCGCCTTGATGCGGCTCTGCAGCGAGAAGGGCAGCGCCGCGCGCGCGGCCTGCGGGCGGCGTGGCGCACGGGGGCGCAAGGGGGGAGGCGTCAAAAACAAATACGTAACGGGTCGGGAGGGCTGGGTTGGTTGCGCGGTCGGTCGTGTGCGCCTGGCAGTGCACCCGCGGGTTTGAGTGGGGGGCATGCGGCCTAGAGAGGGCCCCAGCGGGGGCGGCCGGCCAGGTCACGTGCGCGGTGGCTGGGACACGACGCCGTGTGAAGAGACAGGGAGGCAGCCATGCCGGTCCCAGGCGCAGGAGGGAGACGGGTGTCGCAGGGGGCCCCTTGCGCGCACCTTGAGCGCCGTCACGAGCTGCCCCCTCTTGGCGCCGTCAATGTCAAAGGGGGCCACCCCCTCGTGCAAGCCGCGCGCCTCGGCCTGCGGCGCGTTGCGCGCAGGTGTGCGGGCGAGAGGGGCGAGGCTTGGGCGGCGGGCGTGCAGCGCGCCTGTCCGCGTTGCGGACGGCAAGCAAGCTGGGGCCGGGCCCCTAGGCCCCCGTCAGGGCGAAGGGGCGATCCAGCTGTGCATGTCGGGCAGCAGGCGCACCCCCGAGCGGCGGCGCAGGGGACGCCCCGCAGCCCAGCGCGCGGGCCCTGCCCCGCGCATCGCCACGTGCAGCCCGCTTTGGCGCCGGCTGTCGAGCGGTGGTGCGGCATGCCGTGCGGCTGCTGCTGGGCTGTGACTGCGGCCTCACCTCCGCCCTCAGCTCCGCCATGGTGAGCTTGGACATGGGCACGGGCATGCCGGCCTCGTCCACGACGCAGTCGCCGATGCCAATGGTGACGCCGTCAACAAGCCTGCGCGCGTTGAGGGGGGAGCGCCGCCGCGGGCGCGCATAAACTCATATGATCTCATATGATCTCATGTGATCTCGTAGGTCGCGCCCACGCACGCACCCGCGCAAGAG
>NW_014010639.1:0-7552 GCF_000611645.1 Monoraphidium neglectum
ACGATGGTGGTGAGCAGCAACGGGTGTGTGAGCAGCGTTTACTGGACGGCGGTCAGCAGTGGTGGCTTCAGGGCTGAGCGGGTGTTGGGGGATCAGCATGCTGGCGCAGGTGAGTGTTTGATGTAGGCAATCAGCAGGCAGCGACGGCAACATCAGCAGCGACAGTGTCACAGCGACAGCCTCGGCAGCAGCAGCGCCAGCCATCGTCAGCCCCCCGTACGGTGTGCGAGGTGCTCTTAGTGCAGCCTAACGAGCCCTATGGGTGTACGACTGGTGACCGCACGCAGCGCTAAGGGGTCTGTAGATTACCGGCGCGGGAGCAGCCTGTGAACACGCCGTATCGGCCAGCCAGCCAGCCAGCCAGCCAGCCAGCCAGCCAGGCAGGTGCCGACAGGTGACAGCCGATGGGGGATGACGGTGGTGAGCAGCAACGGGTGTGTGAGCAGCGGTTGCTGGACGGCCGTCAGCAGTGGTGGCTATGATGGTGGTGAGCAGCAAGGGGTGTTCAGCAGCGGTTGCTGGACTGCGGCCAGCAGTGGTGGCTTCTCTGCGGAGCGGGTGTTTAGTCATCAGCGAGCTGGCGCGGTGAGTGGTTGATGTAGGTGGCCATCAGGCAGCGGCAGCAGCGGCAGGGACAACGGCAGCGGCAACGGCAGCCGCAACAGCGTCACAGCGACAGCCTCGGCAGCAGCAGCGCCAGCGATTATTGTCAGCCCGCCGTACGGTGTGCGAGGCCTCAAGCAATTGAGCTTGCTCTTAGTGCAGTCTCACGAGCCCTATGGGTGCAGTCTGGTGACAGCACGCAGCGCTAAGGGGTCTGTAGATTACCGGCGCGGGAGCAGCCTGTGATTACGCCGTATCGGCCAGCCAGCCAGCCAGCCAGCCAGCCAGCCTGGCTTCGACAGGTGACAGCTGGTGGGGGACTACAGGGGTGCGCAGGAAAGGGTGTGTGCGTGGCAGATGCTGGACGGCTGTCAGCAGTGGCGGCTTCAGGGCTGAGCGGGTGTTTAGTCATCACCATGCTGGCGCGGGTGAGTGTTTGGCGTTGGCGGCCATGTATGTTGCCTGAGGGCCACTTGAACGCCATGAGCTTTCCGTTGAACCGGCTGCCGCAATGCTGTCTCCTGCAATGTGATTACGGACACTGGTTCCCATCATGTTCTAAGTTGCTGGGTCGCCTTTGCTCTATTTTTGCATGCGCAGGCATTGACAGCTGCGGGCGCACCCACACGCATCGTTGCTCATTCCTGTACAGGTGGTGCTGGCAACACCATAATATGGGATCGCTGCCCGCCTTGTGCCTGCGCTGTTGTAGTGCAGCGTTCTGCCCCAGCGTTGCGGCTGCATGCGAGCCTGTGTGTGGCGCGGGAGCTGCACTTTGAGGCGCAGGACTGCGGCGGCCTGCAGCATGGCCATGCCCCAGGCTGAGCTGGTGCGGGAACAGGTCTGGACGATGGTGCACCGCAGCCTAGGCCAGGGCTTGCGGGTGCTGCGGCCGCATGACGGGGTATTGCATTAGTAAGTATAGACAGCGACCTGGGCCACTGCTCATCACAGAGGGTTTAATGATGCCTTTTGCATGCCTAATGGGAGCATTTGATTCACTACAATGTGGGTCTGAAGGTTGGGCAGCCTTGTACATACACACGTACTATGAACGCTTGTGCACAACCAGTAACTGAATGTCAGCACTTTCTGGTGAGGGCCCTGATAAGGACGGCAAGACGGCAGCCTGCTGCTGCTGCTGCTGCTGCTGCAGCAACAGCAGCAGCAGCAGCAGCAGCAGCAGCAGCAGCAGCAGCAGCCGCCGCCGCTGCCGCTGCCGCACCAGCATCAACAGCAGCACTGAGATGCAGGAAGCCAGGTGGGCTATCGACACGTGGCCTTTCTGTTGGCTACAGGTCGCCTTATGCTTACACGTACTTTTGTTTATACAGTTCATCAAGTGCTTGCTACGCTACGTGTGACACACATACAGAACATTCAGTCCATGCGGGTCAACTTGCGCCCGGTCCTGGGACCCCTTGTGTTATGGCCTGAAGATGATGCTCAGAGTTGGAACCAGCGTACTGTTTGGTACGACTGGCCCGCTCGGTGCAGGTTGGACTAGGGGCACCGTAGCGAGTGCTCAGCGCACTGCGAGCGGCATCACATATAAGGTGGACCACGCCAAGGTGATCAAAAGAGTGCTTGAGCGCATGTGTACAGTTAGCCGCGTCCAGGCAGGCACGTTGTTCTCTTCGGGCTGCTGGCATGCACCTGGCTGGGCGCAGTACGCGCACTCCGCACACCGCGCTGTGCCACCCCTTCACTCATGCACATGGTTACGACAACCGCCAACTGATTTTGCTTTCAAGGTGGGGTACGGGCCGTACAACAGGAGTTCTCTCCTGTGCGACGGCACGCACCAAGCAGTGAGGCCCGAACCGCCCAAGGCACTGCTGCAGTTCCCAGTCGGCGCCGATGACTACGCGGGCATGGCAGTCTGGATGCGGGAGCACCTGCACTCGCCGACATACGACATGGGGTATCTGACAGGCTCGACTCACATTGACCAATACTTTGTGCTGCAGGAAGGTGAGCTGTCAATCCCAGGGTCATGGGCACAACAGCGATGACACGCGGTGCGCTGGCTGGGGATCAGTGAGCCCAAAAAAAGCCTGAACGGTCACACAGGTCTTGAAATCAACAGAGAACGGTGTGAAGTCATCATGACATTATGGCTGCTGCAGGCTTCATCCACTCGTGCACACCAAGCAGCGTTTCTGCACACTGTCCCCTCCCTCGACCCCTCCTTACAACTGGCTTTTCTTGTGTACGGCGTGCGGAACAGGGGACTGTGAGTTCAGCACATACCCCTCCCAGCAGCTCAGCCCAGCGCTTAGGTTCAGCCACGGGCACTTCCAGCCACAGGACGGTGGCCCAGGCGTGTGGGGATGGGGCTTCACATTGCGCCGCCTGGCAGGCCCCAGCAGGAGCAGTGTTCAGGAAGACCGCCTCTACGGGCATTTTGCCAGGCCGATGGTCGCCTATGCTGCCATGTGCATGGTGGCCATGCGCGAGGGTGGAGACAGGAGCAGCTATGCGCTGCAGAGCCTTGCGGACGTCAAGACTGTGAGCATTGCAAAAGATTTGCTTTGGGGCTTGTGTGTGTGTGTGTGTGTGTGTGTGTGTGTGTGTGTGTGTGTGTGTGTGTGTGTGCACGCGCGCACGCGCACGAGCACTTGCGCGCCGGGCGCACTCGTACGCATGCAAAGGCGCCTACAAACCACCGTGTTGCTGTTGATTATATGATTTCAACCCAATGATTATGTACTCAAGCAGCCCACTGCAATCAGCACAGCTCTTTCGGCCCGCATACCACACCTCTTCCCTGCTCACAGCTGCAAACCTAGCATCCTGACGACTGGCTCCCTCGCATGACCCCTCGACACTAGCTCCTGGGCGCGTACTACCAGCTGGGGGGCCAATATGAGAATGCAGAGCAGGCGCTGACGGACGTGCTGGCCAAGGCGCGTACGCCGTTCTCCCGCATGCCAGCAGCTGCCGCCGACGCTGCCGCCGCGGCGCACGGCGGCGATGGCGGTGCCGGCGAGGATGGGGGCGCCATTGTGAAGGGCGGGATGGCTGCGGCGATGGCGGCGGTGGGGCCAGGGGAGGGGCGCGCCATTCAGGAGCAGGCACCCAACGCGCTGCTGCAGCAGCAGGGGCAGGCACCCGCAGCCCCGGAGCAGGCAGCTCCGTCCCCCAAGAAGGTGAGTTGCTGAGAGCAGGCCGCTACATACACGCGAGCGTTGCTGGTTGCGGTGGATCAATGTTGCCAGTCGTATCCAGGATTGCCACTTGTCAGCTGGCCTGGAAGGTTTCTGGCTTGGACGGTTGCGCTCAGCCCGACCCCATGGACACAAGGTTTTTGCCCGCCTACCACAACCACAGGCGCGCCTCGTCATTTCGATGGATGTCTTTGCTGCCGTTGCCAAGATGTTCGAGGCCATTGAGACCCACATGCCCAGCCCGCCCGCAGCCGCGCGTTCAACGGCCGGCGGCGCTGCAGGTGCAGGCGATGCAGGTGGTGCGGTGCCGCTCGCCGCACTCGCACCTTGGGGCGGGCAAGGGCAGCGGGCACCACTCCCGGGGCTGGTGGGCGAGCCGCCGCCGCCGCTGCCGTTCTCGTATCTGCCCCAGCTGGCCCTGCCAGCGCCGCCTCTGCCGGTGCCAGAGCTGCTGCTGCCGGCGCCGCCACAGCTCTCGCAGCCGCCGCCACTGTCGCTGCTGCAGCAGCTGCTGCTGCGACTGATGCCCCCGCTAAGCCCGGATGGCCGCAGGGCTGGCTGCAGGACGGTCACGACCGCCAACGATGCGGTGGATGTGCCGGGGCTGTCCCCAATTGCAAGGGCG
This sequence comes from Monoraphidium neglectum, assembly GCF_000611645.1. Classification (NCBI taxonomy): domain Eukaryota; kingdom Viridiplantae; phylum Chlorophyta; class Chlorophyceae; order Sphaeropleales; family Selenastraceae; genus Monoraphidium; species Monoraphidium neglectum. The sequence goes on from NW_014010639.1 coordinate 4,399, forward strand.
CTGAAGCCGCAGGCGGCCCCCAAGCCCAAGCCCAAGGCGGCCCCCAAGCCCAAGGCGTCAACGCCCAAGCGGCCCCGCACCCCGCGGGTCCCGGGTGCAGCGGCGGCCGAGGCGGGGCCGGGGCGGCTGCCACAGCCTCCGGGAGGCGGCGCCGTTCCCGGGCCAGTGGTGGTCGCGGGGCTGGGCTTGACGGCGCTGCCCAATTGGGAGCTGCTCTCGCCTGAGAGGCAGGCATCGGTGGCGTCAACGTTCGCCGCGGCGCAAGAGGCGACCGTTGCCCTGGCGGTCGAGTACTCGGCGGTGCTGGCGCGCAGCCGGGCGGCTGACACTTTGGCTGCCGCGCTGCCCGCCGCCACGCCCGCGCCGCCGCCGCAGCTGGGGGCGCTGCAGTCCGCCGCTCCCGCGGTGCCGGCGCCCGTGCCGTCGCCGCAGCTGGGGCTGCCGCCGCAGGTCGCTCCCGCGCCGCCGCCGCCCGCGCCGCCACCGCAGCTGGGGCCGCCGCCGCAGGTCGCTCCCGCGGCGCTCGCGCCCACGTCGGCCGTCAGCTTGGCGGCCCTGCGCGATGCGGTGGTCGCCGCGGCGGCCGAGGGGCGGTGCGCGGACGTGGTCGCGGCGGTCGCGCGGCTGGCTGACCTGGCGGTGCAGCAGGCCGCCCAGGGGCACGCGCTGCCTGAGCAGGGGGCCGCACAGCTGTTCTCAGAGCTGCTGGGCCCGCGGATGACGAGCGCTCTGGCGTCGGCCGTGGCCGCCGCGCCCGCCCTGGCCGGCCACGTGCGGGCGGCGCTGCAGCGCGCGGGAGTGGCCGCGGCGCCTGGCGTGCCATACTATGCCTTCGTCACGGGGCTGCTGCTGGTGCAGGGCATCTCCACGCCAGAGGCTCTGCTCGCCATCGACCCGGCCCAGCTCGCTGCCGCGTACCAGCTGCCCTCTGTGGCTGCGGCGGCACTGCCTGCAGCGCGGCGCGCATGATGGGTGGTGTCCGCAGTCTCAATGCTGACGGAGCTAGGCTGCGCTTGCGCTGCCCATTGACCCACTAGAATAGGTTTGACTCGGGCTGGTGGCTCCGGCCCCCGTGTTTGGTTTTGACCTGTGCAGATGGCGACCCGATGTCGTGACCACGCCCATTTCCCCTGACCCCCCGTTTTCCGCCTATTGTCGTTTGCCAATTTCGCACTGCAATTCGCTTTTGCTTGCGTGCTTTGGTTGCATCATGCAACCTGGAGATGCCAAGATCCTGCAGAGTCAGCAAGGATGCGTGCACAGGGGCCAGTTTGCGGCTGGGTTTGTCAGCCGGACCAGGGGAGGGGATGTGTGAGGTGACCCGCAGGGGCAGGATGCTCACCGTCTGTCAGCAGTGCGAGTCGGGGATGGCAGCAGGAGCGAGTGGCCCCAGAACCTGCAGCCTCGCCGAGCCAGTCAGCTGGCAAGGTGCGTGCGCAGGTGTGTCGAGCAACGCTGTAGACTTCATCAGGTCGCAGCGAGGGTGTCCCTTGCTCAAAGGCCATTGGTGACACTCATATCAGGTAGGAAGCCGTCGGATGGAAGCACCGGCCTTTTGTCCTGACGTCATTGTCCCGCGGCGCGACCAGTGTCGGCTGCCGGCACCCGCGTCACTCGCGCCCGCAAGAAGCGTGCGGTGCGCTGCACCTGTGAAAGCCTCAATGTCAAATATGGTGGGAAATCAGGTAGAAAGCTCTCAGACTTGCATCGGTCGATCGCGTGAAAGATGTCATCAAAGCGGCAGCGCAAGCACAAGGAACTCGGCTCTCTCAAAACGAAACAACATGCTCCTCAAATCGATGCGCTGGACCTGCTCGGGGAGGTGGACGAGCTCGGCGACGACGGGTGCGCTGCGCACAGCCCGCCGCCGGCTGGCGCATGCCGCACGTGCACCCTTTGCCGCTGCAATTGCTTGAAGGCTGCAGCCTCGTGCGACACGCATGCAGCCTGGTGTATGTAGCATCCACATAATCCGTATGGCGTTTTCCGCGCGCTCACGAACGTTTCCCTCCGCCTCGGCCCTCGCCAGCCTCAACGGCAGCAACGCCCTGATCCTCACCGCCCAGCCCAAGGGTGGCAAGGCGGCCGCCAAGCAGGCGCGCGCGCAGGAGCAGCAACAGCGCGCGCTGAGCAAGGCGGAGCAGCGGAAGCTGAAGCAGGTGCAGCTGAAGAAGGAGCGGCGCGACGGGTTGGAGCAGGTGGGGCTGTCTTGCTGCATCACCTCCGCATGCCCTGTGTGGGGGCTTGCCAGGCTCCTCCACGCAGCATGGGGGCTTCGGGGCTGTGGCCATGGAGGTGGCCGCGGCTGGGCTGGCACTGATGCGGGCGCATGCAGGCGGTGGCGCATCCTTTGCCGGTTGCGTTCTTGCAGGGCTGGCCGTGTTGAGATGTCGTTTGATGTCAAACTTTAGGTCCTGAAGAGCCATGCGTCGTCATCACAGCGAAACCGCGTGCCGCGCACGCAGGTGTTCACCCAGCTGCAGCAGAGCAGCGTCGCCGACGACCGCCTGCAGCTGCTGCGCCCGCTGCACATGCGCGGCGCGCGGGAGACGAAGAAGCAGCGGCTGCGGCGCGCGCTCAAGCTGCAGCGCGCCGGGGTCGAGACGGAAGCTGCCGCAGAGCTGCTGGTTGAGCGGCGTCGGCCCAGGGGCAGCTCTGGCGGCGGTGGTGACAGCAGCAGCGGGAGCGAAGGCAGTGATGACGAGGAGAGCGACGAGGAGGCGGGGCGGTCGGCACGATTCGGGGCGAAGGGCGGCGCCGCGCAGCCTCCCGTCGCGGATGAGGGCGAGCGAGTCGAGCGAGCAGAGCAGCAGCAGCAGGGGCAGTGCGAGGTGCCTGCCAAACGGCAGAGGGTGGACGCGGGGCAGCAGCAGAGGCAGCAGAAGGAGCAGCAGCCTGCCCAGCGTCCGGCCGCGCAGCCCGTGGAGGGCGCCAGCGACGAGGAAGGGCCGGCGGCGGCAGCACATCAGGAGAAAGGAGAGGATGGTGGTGCTGGGCCGAAGAAGGGGGAGCAGAAGGGCCGCAGCAAGGCAGAGCGGGACTCGCTGCTGGCGCAGGCGCGCGCCGAGGCGGCCGCGCTGCGCAGGGAGCATGGCGTGACGAACGAAGACCCCGACGAGGCCGCGCACCTCGCGCGCCGCGCCAAGGAGCGCGC
>NW_014010638.1:0-497 GCF_000611645.1 Monoraphidium neglectum
GAGGGGGACGAGGAGGAGGGGGAGGGGTGGCGGCGACGGATGGAGGTTGAGGGAGAGGACGAGGATGGGGAGCAGGGGCGCAGCGACAGAGCCGACAAGGAGGCGGATCGATCGAGCTCGGAGGCGGCGGGCGCTGCAGGCCCTGCCAGCCAGGCGGCGGCCGCGCCCGACGGCGCCCCAGTCGCAGCCGGCGGCGCGCCGCCCCGGGCGGTGCCCCTGCGCCGCCGCGAGCCGCGGCCCCAGCCGAGCGCCACGGCCGAGCAGCTGCTGCAGCGGCACCTGCTTGACAGCGTGCGCCAGCTGCTTGAGCAGGATGGCAATTGGCGGGATGCGTGCCTGCTGCCGGGGGGCCAGCCGCGGAGGTTTGTCAAGAACAACATTTACCCCCTCACCCGCCAGGTCTCTTCACAGCTGCTGCCCGGCGTGCCGCTCGTGCCGCGCGGCCGGCAGCTGCGCGCCCGCGCCCGCCTCGTCGCCCGCGACGGCGCGGCGCGCGC
>NW_014010638.1:966-7206 GCF_000611645.1 Monoraphidium neglectum
CCTCGTCGCCCGCGACGGCGCGGCGCGCGCGGCGCTGGGCGGCGCCGCGTGGCTGCGAGGGGAGCTCGTCGTGACCGGCGCGCAGCACGGGGAGGAGCACCTACACAACCAGTACAGGTTCGGCGGCGGCATCACGGCGGCCGCCCTCGACAGCCTGCGGCGCGCCGGCTGCCTCCAGGCGGGGGCGTCCTGGCGGCTGGAGGAGGCCGGGGGTACCAAGGAGCCCGAGCTGCACGTGTTTGTCATTGGGCCGCCGCGTGAGCCGGCCGAGGCCGCGGCCGCGGGCGCCGCTGGCACGCCGGCGCCGGCGCTAGCACAGCCAGACGGGCTTGCTCCCACCCGCGCCACCCGTACGCCAAAGCGCGTGCTGCCGGATGGGCCGGCTGCGGCCGCAGCACAGCGGTCGCTTGCGAGCGCGCAGCGCCTCAGCAACAAGCGCGTGCGGCTGTCAGGGGGCGGCGCCGCCAGCGGCGGAAAGGCGGGAGGAGCGGCGCCGGCGGGCAAGAGCGACGATGGGGGTAGCGAGGGATCAGAACACGACAAAGACAGCCGCAGCGGCAGCGAATGCGAGGACATTACGGGGGACGAAGGCAGCGGCAGCGGCAGCGAATCCGATGGGCAGGGAGGCCCGGCGCGCGGCGGCCCGAAGGGCCGCGCGGCGCGCCAGCAGCGGCAGGAGGGGAAGAGGGCCGCGAGCAAGCAGCTGCAGCGCCAGCTGGAGCATGAGCTGCGCCGCGTGCTGAGGCGGCAGACGATGGCGCCGCAGCCGCTGTCGAAGGGCGGCGCGCCGCGCGGCATCTCGCAGGACGGGAGGTTCACGCTGGCGCCTGAAGTGGCGAAGAGCCTGCTGCCGGGCTTGCAGGTCCCACTGCCGTGGGCGGACGATGGCACGACGCCGCAGATCCGCGCCGCCGCCAGCCTGGTCGGCGCCGACGCCGCGTCGCGTCGTGTGCTCGGCGAGGGCGGCGCGGCCGGCGTCTGCGTGATCAAGGGCGTCGTCAGCGGCGGCGCGCAGCACCGGCGCCCCGGCCAGCACATCCAATTCCTGGATGAGCTGAAGCGGCAGCTGGCCGATCTGAGGGGTGCCGGCTGCCGGCTCGAGGCGGCGGCGTGGCGGTTGGGCAGGGGGGACGAGCTGTGGCTCGAGGTCACAGTGGTGGGCCCCGCCGGGCAGGACCCGTGCGGCGCAGGGCGCACCAACGCGAACGCCAGCGCTGGGCCCCGCGGCCGCACCCCGAGGGCGGCGCGCGCGCCCGCATGCGCACCCAAGGTGGCGGCGACGCCAAAGCGGCCGTGCGGCGGCTCGAGCGCCGGCCCGCCGGCGCCGGGCAGCGGCGCCCGCGGCGGCGGCGCCTCTTTTTCTGACGAACCTTCGCGCGATCAGGCGGCGGGGTCGCCGGCGGCGGGGTCGCCGGCGGCGGCGGCGGGCCGCGGGGCCCGCGGTGGTGGCGGCAGCGGCGGCTCGCCTGGTGGCGCTGCCTTTGACGCAGGGAGGGACCTCCCAGAGGTCAAATCCCTATTCCAGGTGGGACCTCGCAGCAGCCTGCCTGGCAACAAGCAGCCGCGCACACGTTTTGCCACAGGGGCCGCCCGCGGTGGCAGGGTTGGCGTTCTGCGGCACGGGCGAAGGCGGCGCGGCAGCTGCGCGGGCCCGCCCGCGTCCGCGGCGAGCAGCTGGCAGCAGGGGTGCCGAACCCTGCGCTTGGAGCCAGAGCGGGCGCCGCCCTTCGACCCCGGGTCTATCAATCCCATCTGGGCCCTACTGGGCGGGCAAGGGTCACCTGGGGCGCCAACATTGCAACCCCGCCGCGCAGATGGGTATGGCGGCGACGGACCTGGCGCAGAAGCTGCAGCCCCGCGACAAGGGTGGGGCCAGTCACTAGCAGGCTGAGCCAAGCGATGCACTCAGCCGGCAGCGTCAAGAGTAGTGTGCACACATGCTTTAGCGTTCGCCATACTTCTGCGCACCTGTGGACAGTGCGTGTGGGGGGCATACACACTCAAGTCATGCACCACTACCCATACACCCAGGCCAACACATGTCCCTGCGCGGGAGCAACACACGCGTGCACGCAAGCACCACCCTCAACGAACCCAGCTGCTTGCCAGCAATCTGTGGGGCAGATTGTTTGCTGCGCCGCCGGTCATCACAGGCCGCTGACACCCAATTTCTCTCTTTGCCCCACCCACATCAGGGCTGTTGAAAGACCTGGACGACGCGCTCAGGCTGAGCAACCAGGCTGTGAGGCTTGGAAAGGTTCAGGAAGGGTCACTGCTGGTGAGACGCCCCCACATGCGCGCGGCCAAACTTGCTAGGAAAGTGACACCGTGCACAGGTGCATGCACATGTGCATGCGTGTGTGCGCGTGCACGCGGGCATGCAATCGTGCGTGCGTGCGTGCGTGCGTGCGTGTATGTCTATGCGTGTGCGTGCGCAGTGGGTGCGTGCGCAGGTCCGGAGTCAACAAGTGTGCTTGATAAAGAGTGCACCGTCACGCGTTAGCATGCTTGCCCGTTGGCCAGATGGGCTGCCTCAAGGATTTCAGGGCCTCTGTGGCTGCATGCTCTGCGGCGTGGGGACGCAGCTCTCGTGCCAGGCGCTGCCCCGCCTGGCCAGGCGCCGATTGTCCGAAATGCATACTGAGCTGATCCCAACCTCAGCCTCGTTTAGATGCGCACTCGGTCACTCTGCAATCCCCTGACAAGCCCCCACGAACACCACCCCCTCTGGTTGCGGGCGGCCGCCGGTTGGCGTGCGTGCGTGTTTGCGTGCTGTGGCGGGCGCGCGTGGGTGTGTGCGTGTGTGCGTGTGTGCAGGTCTGGTGGACTCGCGTGACCCTGGCCAGGACGTCAGGCGACGCGCTCGAGGCCCTGAGGATGCTGCCGGCCAAGCTGCGGCAGGACGCGCAAGACTCGCTGCACAGCGAGACCGAGGGCGAGGGCGCGGGCGTCGGCGACGGCGGCGGCGGCGGCGGCTCTAAGGACGGCCTCTGAGCCTCCTGCCTACAGAGCAGGGAGTGCATGCGTTTGCAAGGCAAAGATGAGGGCCGTTGATGTTTGTTGGCGGTGTCGGATACAGCCCTTGCAGTCGCCGCACGCTCTCCCAGGGATCAAGGGACTTGAGGTCTGGCAAGCATTTTCTTAGCCCCTCCCCACGCCGCGCGTGCGGTCAGGTGTGCCATACTCTTGCACGTTTTACGGGTGGGGGCGGGTTCCTCGCCCGACGCCAAGGCAAACTCACTGCTGACGTGCGTATACCCTACAGAGCGCGCCGTGACGCGCGGGCTGCCGACATTTTGGTCACAAGCAAGGTTACCCCGCATCACATGCCTCTGGCTCTTGGTTATGCCTCATGCCCGAGCTGCTCGTACCTGTGGCTCGCTTCCAGCGGTGTCATATTCCAAGCATCCTATGTACACATACTTGCTTTACCAGCGGCTGGCCTCACCTGTGCAATGCTTCACACCTCTTTGCCTACCACTGATGCAGTGCCAAGGCAGCTGTTACTGCTGGCCTGGCCATGTCGCCGCAGAGAGCTGTGATGCACAGAGGCGAGCGAACCACATGCACAAAGATGGGGCGGCACCCGCCTGTTGGACACGGGCCAGCACCTCTTGCAGGGCCGCCTGCTGTGCATTTGGTGCTGTGCGTGCCTTCAAGATGCCGCCGTGACCCTGACGCACAAAATCCCCAGGAGCGTGGCGGGTTTGCTGGCATTTGGCAGTGTGTAGTTGCCGGCAGCTTCCTGCTGCCTGGCCAGAATGTCGAACAGTCACGTGCCTTCAGAGAGCCCGCACCTGCCAGTACGAGGGCCAACGTTTTTCAGGCCTGGCTATGTATACTGTTGCTAGTGTATTCTTTGGGTTGCTTGCTGGGAGTTCAGCCACGTGGATGATTGAAAAGGATGAGGTAGGGGGCGCGGTTGCTGCTTGCTCATGCATTCAGGCGCTGTCGGCCCTGTGCCTAAGCCTTGCCAATGCCACTGTGCGTGGCGCGCACCCGCCCCTTGCGCCTGTGAGACACGTCTTGCTGCTTCACGAAGCAGGTGTCAAGTAGGTGCGTATCCTTTATCCTGCTGCAAGCCATGCCGACATGCACTACAATACTCATGTAAACAGATCCCAGGTAGCTGAGGTACTCCGCAGCCCCACCGTGCCATGCAGCACGGGGCCAGCAAGAAGAGGCCATCTGAAACGGGGACGGCGAGCTCCTAGAGGCAGGCAACGCATGCACCCCGGGACTGGCCTGCTGTGCTGCCCGCCGGCCCCCTGGTATTTCTCCTGCATGCGATTGCGCCGGCTGCGGCCGTTGCTGCTGATCAGGATGCGGCCGCCGCTGCGGCGCCTGCTGCCGTTGTTGCTGCCCCTGCTGTTGTTGCTGTTGGTTGTACAACCCCTGTTGCTGCTGCTGCTGCTGCCCCTGCCGCTGTTGCTGCCGCTGCCGCTATTGCTGCCGCTGTGCTGCTGCTGCTGCTACTGCTGCTGCTGCTGCTGCTGCTGTGCTGCCGCTGCGCTTGTTGCTGCCGCTGGCCAAGCGTATACGTCCGGGCCTGGCCGGCTGCAGGTATCAGCCGCCTGTTTTCCCCGCGAGCATCAAACGCCTCCCACGCCGCTGCCAGCGCTGCCAGCAGGTCCCCAACCGTCGGCAGGCGGCACTTGTTTCCCGCCCAGGCGACGCAGTCAAAGGCCGCGACCAGTGGCTCCGCCCGGCCCTGGCCCCACGGGCGGCCGCGCGCTGGTGGCGCCGACGCCTGTGCTGCCGCTGCCGCGTCGTTGATTGCGGCCGCCACCGCCGTGCCGAAGCGGCCAGCCTCGGCGGCGGCCCGAGCCACCGCCCACTTGCCGTCCGCCACGGCCGTCGTTTCCCCTGGGTCCAGCAACGCCTCCCGGCAGGGCGGCTCGTCCTCCAGCACGCTGACTGGGGGCCGGGCTGAGGTGATGCGCCACAGGGGGTAAAAGTAGCAGCAAACCCCCGGCGACACGGACAGCGGCGGCTGGTGCATGGGGCCCAGCGCAAGCAGGCCCGCCCGCAGGCGCGCCAACGGCGGCGCCAGCGTCGCGGGGTCGGCTTCCAACAGGGCCAAGGGGGGCGCGGAGGCTGGTGGCGTGGCGCCGTGCAGCAGGGCGCGGCCCAAGTGCACCCACGGGATGTTGTCGCCGCCCAACAGAAAGCGCGCCCCCCACTTGGCCCAGCGGCCGCGTACGTGCGCTTGCAGCGGCAGCACGCCGAAGCCGCCCGCCTTGGGGCTGCCGGCAAGGAGTTCCGCTGCGACGCTTGTGAATCGGCGCGGCGTCTGGTCATCAGGCGCTGCGCCGTGAACGACAAGACGCGCGACTGTCCGCTGCAACTCCTGCTCAACGGCCGCCGGGAGCATCGATGCCGCTGAACTCAGCATGGTATAGAATCATGCTGACAGCGTAGCCGGCCGGGCCGATGCCCCGACCAAACATGGAGAGCGGCATGCCCGCTAGCTTCCTGCAGCGGCGTTGCACCTCCGCCATACGCGTCGGCCAGTCCACCACGGTGGGGCCGTTGCAGAAGGTGAGGCCTAGTGAGCGAGCGGCTTCCACAAAGCGCAGCCCGCTGATCTGCAGGACTGCAGGGCCGGGTTGCTGCCCCGCACAGCCGCGGCGCTGGTGGTAGGTGTAGCCCCTGCTGCTGCTGCTGCTGCTGCTGCTGCTGCTGCTGCTGCTGCTGCTGCTGCTGCTGCTGCTGCTGCTGCTGCTGCTGCCGCCCCCCACCCGCCTCATGCCGTGCCAAGTCCCGCCGCGCTTCCACCTCTGCCCGTAGCTTGGCCACCGCCAACGCTGCACCAACGAAGAGCGCCTCGCATTTGGGGATGTTAAGATGCTGCCCAGTGGCCTGCGCTGACACAGCCATGTCGCGCAAGAGCGGCAGAACGGCTGCTGGCCCCGGCAGGACGACCTGCGAGTAATCTGCGTACTGATGGTGAGTAAGGTCGCCCCGCCGCAGCCGCTGGCGGCATCCACGGTGCCGCCTCTGGCGCCGCCTGGGCCCGCCGCGGCTGTCCCCCGGCCGGCAAGACCCACATCGGCGCGCGCAGCGCCGGCGTCGCCGCCTCCCCCGGCGGCATCGCTGCCGCTGGCCGCCGCCGCCAATGCGTGCGCCGCCGCAGGCAGGGCATGCAGTCGCCGCGCTCTGCGGTGCAGCGCACCGCCCGCCCCGCCCGCCCGCGGCGGCAGCAGCAGGCTCGGCGGCAGCAGGGTTGCCAGGCCACCG
>NW_014010638.1:7344-8156 GCF_000611645.1 Monoraphidium neglectum
CCCGCCCCGCCCGCCCGCGGCGGCAGCAGCAGGCTCGGCGGCAGCAGGGTTGCCAGGCCACCGGATGCCGACACCGCGCTCCTGGAGCCATGCTGCTAGCGCCTGGCCGATACTAAGGTACTCCGCCGGCGCCAGCGCACAGCCCTGGCGCAGGCCGGCCTCAAACTCCGCCGCCTGGGCGACAAAGCCATTCACCGGCGCCCGCGCGCGCGTGCCGGTCAGCAGCAGCCGCGCCATGCGCACGAAACCGGCCGGCAAGCCAAGGCGCTCCATCGCAGCAAGCAAAAAGCCCGGAGGCGCCGCTGAAATGCTGAAACTTTAGAACCCTTTCTTTGCTTTGCTCTGTTACAATCGTCTAGGCCAGCTAGACTCCTCCCGCCACTGTGACAAACCGGTGTGAACCAGCAACAGGGTTTCAAACACAAGCTAGCCGCCCAAGGCAGGCGGCAACACGCGTAACACCAAACAAGCCAAGATAAAGCTGTAGATATACAAACAGAGCAACGAGGGCGCACTGCACACACCCAGGAGACATGCCTGGCCCTGGGCCCTGGGGCCTCTCCATGGCTCCAGGAGCGGGCGACCGCGGGACGCTGTAACAATCCTAATCCTAATCCAGGGCACAGGCGGGCCGCAGGTTTGACCGCCCGCGGCGACGGTAGCGCGGCATCCGCGCCCCCGCCCCCCTGCCGGCGCCCCATGTCAGCAAGGGCATGACTTTGCAGGGGTGAGTTCCCGGGGCCCCTGTCACCCCCGCACCGCAACTTGATTTGATTTGATTTGTTACAATCGTCTAGGCCAGCTAGACTCCT
>NW_014010637.1:0-7540 GCF_000611645.1 Monoraphidium neglectum
GTGGCATGCGGCGGCGATGCGAACCTGAGGCGGCTGCTGGGTGCCAAGTGCGCATGCCGTGAGGGCGAATGTGGGGGGCCGGAGATGCGGCTGAAGCTGCTGGATGTCTGGAGAGAGGGCCTCAAGGTGTGTGTGTTGTGTGTATGTGTGTGTGTGTATGTTTGTGTGAGGATACGTGCGGTGTATGTGTGCAAGCGTGCTACGTTGTGTGCGCGTTTGTGTGTGTGTGTGTGTGTTTGTGTGTGTGTGTGTTTCAGTGTGAGTGCTGGGGGAGCATACAGGGAATTTGGGGCGCAGTGAGCTCAGCAGGGGCCTGCTGGCTCGCCAGGCCTCGGCTGGGGGCTGCTCAGCCGCGCCCCTCGGCCAAGGCGGAGCGGCACGCAGCCACTCCGACAAACAGGCACAAGCGAGCACGCTCCACACGCATGCTAAAATGCAGTCCCTCGCGATCGCCCAATTTGAATCCCAAAGCCCTCGGTTGGAATGGCAAAGAATGCGTCGTGTGTTTGGATAATAGGCAGTACGTCTGTCGGCGCGACCCCGCCGCCGCCCCTCCCGTTGCCTGCAGTACAAGCTGCGCATTCAGGACGCGGGGGACGGCACAGGCCTGGGTGTGTTTGCGCTGGAGACCATCCCGCAGGTGCGATAATGGGATGCTGCAGATTCGAGCCCCCTCTTCCAGGGTTCGGGGCTCGGACCAAAGGGTCAACGCACACCTCCCCGCCAACACACCCATGCCGCGGGCCCGCGCGCGGCGTTTGCACGGGGCTACGGCGCGCCCCGCGGTGGCCGGCCTGTGGCGGTCCCTAGGGTCCGTGGGATCTCACGCGACCGCCATCAACCGCCCTCCACCGCCAACAACCGCCAATAACCGCCCTCAAACACCGCCAACTGCCCTCAACTGCTTACAACCGCCGGCAACTCACAGGGGGAGCTTCTGTCTGACTACGTCGGCGAGCTCACGTCACTGGCGGAGAGTGACATGCGCGAACGCAGGCTGTACGGTGACAACGGCCTGCTGTACACCTGGTGACCGGGTGACACACGGGTGACGCCAGCGGGTGGCTGTGCGTCTTGACCTGTTGGCTTGGGCCAAGGCGGGTTCGTGGGACGACCCAGCACCTTGCGTCACCCCTTACTGTTGACTGCCTGTTCTGCCTATCTGGATAGGGTTTAGGGTTCCCCCTGCTCAACCCCACTTTAAGGATGCACTTCCCTGCACAGACCAACACTTCGCATGCACCCACCCGCGATCGCGCGCCAGGCTCATGCAGCCGCGGCCGTGCGAGGTGCAGGGCGACGGCGACGGCAGCGACGACGAGGCGTACGCCTGGATAGTCGACGCGACGTTCGCGGGGAACTTCACGAGGTTCATAAACCACAGGTGCCGATTACGTTTCAGGGTTTAGGGTTTACAGGTCTGGGGTTGGACGGCATGGTGGGGCCGCACGCGCAGGGGGCCGGGCGGACGGGGGCCGCGATGCGCCCTGGTCAGTGGCTCGGCGCCCGCGCGGGCGGCTCGCCCCGCCGCGCTGCTCCTGCCCCCAACGGCGGGGCGCGCGCTGCCGCCGCGCGCCGGCCGCTGGCGGCCGCCGCGGGTGCCGCCGTCCGCCCCGTCCTTTGCACTAGCGGGTCCCGCATTGCTGCTGCCGGCACCCCTCCTGTCGGACCCAGGTCACCTCGCTACACTCCAGACTTCCCGAAATGCAGCCGATGCCGCGTCGCACCACCCCCAACCCCAGCCAACCTCCCTTGACGCATCAATCCTCGAACCCGTGACCCCCAGCCGATCCCTCTACGCAACCCCACCCACCCAAACCAGCTGCGACCCGAATGTTGAGAGCTTCAACCTATGTATGGGCGACGCCGCGTTCCCCTGCATGCTGCCGGTGAGCGCGCCGCGCGGCCGCAGTCGGCGCCTCAGGGGGTACGCCACGTGGCAAACCTGAACGCGAGCGCCCGACGCGGCCTCGCCGTCGCCCGCCGCAGCGCCCGCCTCTGATTCGACCAAGAAGGCGGCACGGCCAGTTGCTGGGGCAGGCGCAGCGGCGCGCAGCTCCTCCCCGCCTGGTCTGCTCGGCAGCCGCGGTGTCCGCAGCGGGCCACTCACGTCGCGTCCCCAACGCGGCGCCGCCGCCGCCGCAGGTGATGTATACAAAGAGGGACATCCGGCCCGGGGAGCAGCTCACCGTCGATTACTGCCCGCAGGCGGCGGAGCGCGCGGAGCAGCGCCGCGGCGAGCGCGAGGCGCGGCGGCCGGCCGCAAAAGCGCGCGGCGCGGCCGCGACGCGCAGCGCGGCGGCGGGGGCGGCGGCGTCGGGGCCCGTCATGCTGCTGAGTGAAGAGGAGGCTTTTGTCGAATGCAAGTGCCGCGCGCCGAGCTGCAGGGGGCGGATATTCCTGATCATGAAGGGCGGCCGCAAGGCGGCGCACATGCGGGCAGGGAAGAAGGCCGCGGGGGGCAGGCGGCGGCGGCGGAGGAAGGCGAAGGGGCAGGGCAAGGGGAGGCAGCCGGCGGCGGCGAGGCGGGCGGGGGGAGGCGTGGAAGCCAAAAACTCGCGGCAGGAGCGGGGCCGGGAGGAGGACGCGCAGGAAGATGGTGAGGAGGACGAGGAGGAGGAGGAGGAGGAGGTGATGTCAGCAGATGAGCAACAGGAGGCAGCTGGGGAGCAGCGAAGCGAGCAGGAGCGGGCGGACCAGGAGCGTCATCATCACCAGCAGCAGCAGCAGCGGCGGCGGCAGGCGGGCGGGCGCAACGGGAACCATCAGGCGCCCGCTGCCGACACGTTTGCCGCAGAGCCCGCGTCGAAGCGGCGGCGGAGCGGCGCCAAAGGCTTGGCATAGGCAGAGCCGGACGCCTACTTTTGCACCCCTGGTCTTGCCTCCCAAACAGGGGCACGTCTGTACTGTGTTCTGGGTCGCTCCAGCCAGGGATTTTTGGCTACCATCCCTTTTGTGATTGTCCAATGATGTTCCCTGCCTGTGACGGCGGCTAAGGCCTGATTCATGACCCACCATTCTTGAAGCTCGCCCGCACCAGCGCGTGCGTTGCCCCCATCCCATCGCCTGCCTCCACCACATCTTCATCAACAATACGACTATATACGGTAGCCTGCCGGCGCTCTCACTCTGTCCCGCCCGTGACGCCCCAATCCGCTTGCGGACTGCCCCTGTTTTGACTTTCTTGGCGTGGCGCGGCTGTAATCGATCGGCAGGCAGTCACTTTCTTGATCACGATCTCGTAGTCGACCCCTCGCCCCCACCCCGCCACAACAGCAAGCCGCGCAGCACTGCCAGGCAGCTGGGGTGCGCCGCTGTGTTGCAAACACGGCCGTGTTGCAAACACGAAAGCCAGCGACGGCGCGGCTCGTGCGCGTCGCTGGGCCGGTTGCCAGGGTGTGTGGCTGCAGGCACCGCAGTCCCCCCTGAGGGCGGCGAGCCCCATCAGAGAGACCACCTCAGCGGCGGCAGGGTCGGCGGCGCGCCCGCATCGGCGTCTGCGGATGCGCCCCAAGGAGCTTGCAAAGAGCTGGCGGCACGGCGCGCTCCCGAGGCGCCCCGCCCCGCAGGCGCACACACGCAGGAGGCTCCAGGCGTGCGCTGCCTTTGGCCGCCGCGGGGGCGAAGTGACGCGCCCGCGCGCGGGACGAGTGATGACGGGGACGTCGGCGCCCTCTGCCCTGAGGCTATTGGCCCAACCTGGGTCTCTAATTGTTGTGGCACAAGGTTCAGGGCTGAGTTGACAGCTGAAACAGCGATTACAGACCGCGAACAATGTGGGGTTTCTTGCTCTGTGCGCGATGCATGGGGACACGGGGCAACACGTACGAAGCCCCTCACAGCTGCAGCCCAAACATGGCCCCGAGCTTCATGCCCTGCGCGATAGAGTGGAGGCCCACCCACACAGGGTGGCCCTGCCCCTCCAGGGCCAGCAGGCGGCCCTCCAAGTCAGCATCCAGGGGCAGCAGGGCCACCTCAATGGTCTCGTCCTCCTCCAGAGCCTGGGGGGCGGGCTGGCCGCCCTCGTAGGCGTCCCCGTCGACCTGGATGGTGTGTGTGCGTGCGTGCGTGTGTTAGTGTGTGCGTGTGTTAGTGTGTGTGTGTGTGTGTGCGTGTGTGTGTGTGTGTGTGTGTGTGTGTGTGTGTGCGCGCGCGCACGCGGGCGCGCGCGCGTGTGCCGGCACGCGTGCACGCACGTGTTGATGCACGGGCGAAGGCGGCAAGAGCATCTCGTCGCACTTGGCTGAGGGGCGCCGCGTCTCCCTTGAGTCTGCGGCGCTTTGAGGGCGCTGGGGCCCTGTCGAGTCTGTGCTGCGCCCTTGGCATTGACGTTGCCCCGCGTCGCACCTCAACAAAAACGGTCACGATGTTCTCGTTCGTCAGGCCGGGGCTGCAGTGGCCGCGGCGGCAGGGAGGGGCCGCGGCGCCCGGTGCGGTGCGCAGGTTGCGATCACGCCGTCAGCCTGGGCAAAAATTCTCATGGGTTGGTGCTTTCGTCCGCACGCCGGCCCTGGCTCATGTATTGCAGCGAAACGCACCCTCCTCCGACCTGCGCACGCAGCTGTGCAGGAACGAAGCAGACCCCTTGACGCCCAGCTTGCCCGCCCCTCTCAGATCAAGATCTCTCACTCACTGCCACTAATATAATGACCAAGGTCGGCACCTGAGGTACTGCCGGCCGCCGGTGCCCAGGATTCTGGTGGCAGCGAACCCCGTCTCCTCCCGCAGCTCACGCAGGGCCGTCTCCTGCAAGGGGCGGTCGAGCGGTGAGGCGGGGCGTCCGCGGGGCGGCCACAGCGCTGCACAACCATCGCGCCGGCTGTGTTGGCGGGGCGGCGGGGGGCGCTGGGTCGCCGCAGGCACCAGGGGCCAGGTCAGCAGGCGAGGCCGCGCCCGGCGGGCCCGCCGAGCGTACGACTTTCTTGGGAGCGCCGTCTTTTGGTCATGTCGTCGCACCCACACCTCAGCCCAAAATCCTGGGCCTGGATCCCAAAGCCTGAATGTAGACCCTACGCCCCACCTGGGGGTCTTCCCCGCTGTCCACGAGCCCAGCGGGTAGCTCTATCGTAGTCAATCCCAGCGGCGGCCGGAACTGACGCGCGTGCACGTGAGGGCGGGAGCAAGAGGACGCACGCGCAGGGGGTGGGGTGGGCTGCAATCATCGAAGGGCAGAGGCGGACTCGCTTGTGGGTGATGAGACCGATGGTGTGCAGTCAAGTGGAGGCGAAGCGTGGTCCGCTCGTCCGCGGCTTTTGCGTCCCACATCCCATGCCCTCATTGGCGGGCATGGGCTGAAGTATTGCATCTGCTGCGTTCACCCCTCTCGGCCCGCGGCCGCGCCGGGCGCAATGTGCCTGGGGACACACCTGCTTTACCACGACCAGCTGTGGCGGCCGCGTTTTGGATTTGACCACGGCAAACACGGCGACGGCTGCAGAGGCAGGCGTTGCGGCGGCGACGTGCGAGCGGGGGCAGCCCGGCGATCTTAGCAGCGGGTGGGCAGCGCTCGCGCGCTGGCCCTGGCGCGCGGCTGCGCGAGACTTATGCGCCAACGCTGATGCATCGTTGGATCGATCGCTTGCCCGGTGTAAGAGCAGCTGGGCTGATTGCCCAGCGACCGTATCTCGAGGCTTTACCCGCATCTGTCCTCCTGTCCTAATGTCCAGGCAGGCAGGCAGGCAGGTAGGTAGGCAGGTAGGCAGGCAGGCAGGCAGGCAGGCAGGCAGGCAGGCAGGCAGCCGCTCACCGTCGATGCCGTGGCTCCCGTCCCCGCGGTCTGTGGTGCACCGCTCGACCGCCTGCCACTGCCGCACCACCTCTGACCGCGGCGGCCGCGTGTACTGCAGCTGCACGAGTCGCAGGAAGCGGCCCTCTGCCACCACCTCCCTGCAATTTGAAAACACAGGTTGTGGTGTCGCGAGTGCGTTTGACTGTCAAGAATGGGGCGCACATGCAGCCGGCTGCGGACGAGGACATGTCAGCACGTGACTGGTGGGGTTTTCGGCGCTGTGGATTGCTGCGCAATCGGCGAAGGCGACCCAGCGTGACATGGCGCGGCAGGCTGCGAGCAAGGTTGCGCTCGCGGCTTTCAACGCCGCGTGCGCGTGTGCAAACGCCCGCCGAATTCGCTCGGCACCACAGGCAAGGTATCGTATCACTGGTGGCAAGTACAGTAATGATTATGGCAGGATTGACAGCCGCGCCGCACCTCCCCACAACTGCGGCCGGCGTTGCAGGAGATGCAGCGGCTGCATCAGTTGCGGCACTTGCCGCTGCCATTCGCCGGGCGCCGCGCCGCTGGGCTGATCGAAGTGCTGGCGCTGCGGACGCTCTAAAGGCCCTGCTGAGGGCAACGGCCCTCCCGATCATCCCCGTGCTACACGCTGGAGTGACACTCGGGTTACAGGAAAAAAATGGGACGGATTCAAATGAATACTAGATGTAGAACGATGTCAAAACGTGGGTGCTGATCGCCATCGAATTGAAATAGCAACGATGAGACGAGACTGATGAGCTCCGAAGCGCCCTTCGGGATGGAGCGCTGCGTAGGCAGCTGGATTATCGAGGGGGAGCTAGGGCGCGGCTCCTTTGCTGTGGTATGGAGGGCGCGGCATGCGACGACAGGGGCGCCCGCTGCTGTGAAGGAGATCAACACGGACAAGCTCAACAAGAAGCTGCAAGAGAGCCTGGCCTCGGAGGTCGCTGTTCTCAGCCAGACGAAGCACCGCAACATCGTTGGCCTGCTCGACCTGCTCAAGGTGCGCAGGTGGCGGGGTGGCGCGGTGCGGAGCATAGCATCGGCGCAAGGCGGTGCGCACCGTGCCCCCTTGATGTACCCACCACTCCCTCAGTCAGCCCAGCATGCTCTAGCAACCACCGCTGCAAATTGGTAGCGTCTCCTTATCCACAGGCCTTGCTCCAGCGCCACTGCGTCGCTTGTGGATGGTGCGCCCAAAGCTGCGCCCTTCAAACGCCGCCCACCCTGCCTCAACGGGCCCTCGCCCCGCTCACCCAACACCAACCCGCCCCGGCAGGACGGCAGCCGCATATACATCGTCCTGGAGTACTGCGCGGGCGGCGACCTGGGGCTGTACATCCGGCGGTACGGCCGCGTGTCGGAGGCGACGGCGCGGTACTTTCTGGTGCAGTTGGCTGAGGGCCTAAAAGAGCTGCGGCGACACAACGTCATCCACGTGAGCCGGCTGTACAGCCATAGTCATATTCGACTGTGTATATAATAGTATATAATAGTATGTAATAGCAAGGGGGCGATTCCAATACATGTTCGAAGTGTTTTTTAAGTGTTTCACCGCCTGTGCGGAGTTTACACGACGCACAGCGACCAGCCCCGCGCGGCCCCGCGCTGGGGGCGCCCCGGCTGCAGGCGGACGTGCCGCGAGCCGCGGGCCAGGCATGCACGGGCGCAAGCGCGGCCAAAAGCAGCGCAGGCGCCTTTGCTTCAGGTCGTGAAGCGCACCCTGCCTGCTGCTGCTGCCCCTGCTCGCCATCCCGGCGCTCCCCCCAACGCATAACCCTCTCC
>NW_014010636.1:0-4431 GCF_000611645.1 Monoraphidium neglectum
TTGGGGTTGGGGGCTGCAGCGTGCAGGGACCTCAGCTGATTAAGATTTTGCAGGAAAGTGGAGATACCGGCTTTGCAGGGCGTGGCTGGGGCCGACGAGGGGGGGGGATGACGGTTCAGCGGAGCGGGGCGCTGGGTGTTTTGGGGGTTTGGAACCCATGGTCCATGGCCACACAGGTGTGTCAGGAGGTGCGCCGGAAGCAGGTGCTGGGCATTGAAGGTTTGGGTGGCCCGGCTGGAGGTATGAGATGCGTGATTGAGCGGGCGATGGGCTCGAGGTGGGGCCGCCCTGCACGTGGCCGCCGCGGCGTCATGATGTCATTTCCGGCCGCCCGCCCGGCGCCGGCGCACCTGAGCAGCGGCAGCGCGGCGTTGGCGAGCCCGCGGGCCCCCTCGTAGTCCGGGACCCGCCCGCCGCTCCGCCACTCTGGCAGCGACTCGAGCGCGGGCATGCCAGGCAGATCGTCAAACCTGCGGTAGGCCGAGGTTTCAGGGTTTAGGATGTCAGCGGCGTCTGGGAGTGATCGTCCGCCACCACCCAAATCCACAGCACACGGTCTTGACAAACAACACACGCATTTTTCCAGATATGACGGTTGAAATGCCAGAACGTGAGCCGCTGCGACCCCTCTTGTAACACTTTGCCCCCCACCTGGCCTCCGAGGGCACGTCACCCGGCCCCAAAATGGTGCATTTTGAAGGCCGCCCCAGCAGCCCGACATCGTGGGACGCCACCAGACGGTACAAAAACAGCTTGCCCCACGCGAGCGCCACGTTTGCGGCCACGTCGGCCTCGAGCTGACTCAGCAGGTCGTCGACAACCGCCGCCCGCGTGGGTTCACCGGGGTTGAGCGCCGCGGCGGCAGCGGCGCCGGTGGCGGGGGCAGCGGGGCGCAGGGAGGGCTTTGGGCCCAACTCTTGGTCATGCTGCCGCTGCTTGCCCTCGCCGCCGGCGGTGTCTCGCCCCCAAGCGCCGTCTCCCTCCTCGCCCGCCGCCCGCTCGGCCGCCCCGCCGCCGCCCGGCCCTCCGGGCCCCTCCTCCTCGCCGCCCTCCGCTGTCGCTGCTGCTGCTGCTGCTGCATTTGGGGAGTCCGCCGAGGCCTGCTGCTCCTGCTGCTCCTGCTGCTGCTGCTGCTGCTGCTGCTGCTGCTGCTGCTGCTGCTGCTGCTCCTGCTGCTGCCGCCGGCGCTGCTGCAGCAGCGCGCGCACCGCCTCCAAGCAGTGGCGCGCCATCGCGAAGCAGCTGCGCTCGATGTAGAACCCCGACAGCTGCAGCACGTTCTGCACCCATTCGTCAACGTCCACATCACCTGCGGCAGCAAATAGGTGGCTGTGGTTTTGGACTGCCTTGGTGCGGATCGGCCTCACCAACTAATCGGTACTCGCAGCACAGCGCGAGCCATGCAGCGCCCATGC
Source organism: Monoraphidium neglectum (assembly GCF_000611645.1). Taxonomy (NCBI): domain Eukaryota; kingdom Viridiplantae; phylum Chlorophyta; class Chlorophyceae; order Sphaeropleales; family Selenastraceae; genus Monoraphidium; species Monoraphidium neglectum. The sequence goes on from NW_014010636.1 coordinate 1,416, forward strand.
TGCGTAATGCATGCGGCGGTGTGTTGCTGGTACGGGCCGCGTTGGCACGCGCGTGACCAGCACGCACCCGGCTTTCGCGCCTGGCGGGCGAGGGTTGCAGCGCAGAATGCAGCCGACGCGGCTCGGTCCCCGGCCAGCCCGTGGACTTGCGCCAAGAAGAACACTGCAAAGGGCGGCGGATAGGGATGTAATAACCGGGCGGTTGCAGGGGCCCGCATCGGATGGGCGGGCCGCATGCACAACCTCAGGGGCGTCGCAGCCCGCCCGCAGCTGGCGGCGGGGGAGTGGGGTGAAGTTATGGATTGAGCCGTGGACCGGCGCAGCTCGGCGGCTTCGAAAGGGGGCTGGCCCCTGCTCACGCGTTTGTGTGTGGGCGTCCTCGACGGCCGCATCGATGTCTCCGGGGCGCAGCGGGGACGCCCACTCCGGCGACTCGCGCTCCGCACAGTCAGCATCCTGATGACCCTGCTGAGCTGCAGCTGCTGGCCCCACGCCGCCGGGCGGCGCCGCCGGAGAAGCGCCTGCTGCCGCTGCTGGTGCCGCAGCATCCATTGGCGGCGCCGCCGCCGCGGCCGGCGAGGGGCCCGCGTCGGCGAGGCTGAGTGCGCCGAGGCCGTCTGCCGCGATGGCGGCGGCGGCGCCGGCCGTGCCGCCGCGCGCCCTGCCGCCGCCGCCGCAACCCGCGGCGCAGCCGCGGCGCGCAGTGTACAGCGCCTGTGCCTCTTGCAGGTGGTCCAGCGCGCGCGGCGCGTCGTCGCGGGCGCACCACAGCGCGCCCAGCGCGTTGCGCGCGCGCAGCGCTTCCAGCAGCGGCCAGGCGTGGTGTGTCGCCAGGGACGCGGCGACTAATGCCTCGCCCTCCGAAAGCAGGTCGGTCTGCAGCAGCGCCAGGCCGCGCTCCAGCCGCAAGCGGTCCACGCACCAGCGCGCCGCGGCGCGCGCGCTCGGGCCGGCGTCGCCGGCCGCGTCTTCGGCGATTGCGGTTGCGCGAGCCTCCAGACCTTTCAGCGCTTCGGCCGCTGCATACAGCTCGCGGTAGGGCGCCTCAGCATCTGAATCGGACTCCAGATGCTCTCTCACGCGGCTCAATTCCACCGAGAGCACGCTGGCCGCAAACTCAGCCCAGCATTCGGCCATCGTCCTTGATCCCGCCTAGATCTCAGCTGACACAATCAGGTGCGCATGGTACATCACAGTATTTTTCGCGACAATGTTTGCGCTGCTGAGCGTGTTGGCTGCAAGCTCATGCGCTGTCCTGGTGCAGCTCAAAAGCGTGGGGCAGCTTCAGGGCCGGCGTACTAACCCTCTGTCACCATTTGTGCGGCTGTGGCTGTAGTGTGGAGCCACGCTGATCGCACCATTAGCGAGTAAGTCCTTGCGAGGGCCTGCCTGCAGATGAAAGACGCATCAGAGGTACGCATGCGACTCTGTGTGCATGCCCTTGCCTGCGCCCCCCCCCCCCAAACACATTGCCCACCCACCTGCCGTCTATGAACTCGCGGCACCTCTCGGGTATGTGTTTGGCCACCATCCGTTTGATCCTTGTCTAGCTAAGTCATGAGAGGCGCTGTGAAGGCGCTCAGTAGCAAGAACTGGGTGCCATCCACTAGTGATTGTGTGTTTTGCCCTGCAGGACAAAGGCGCTGATCCATTGGGTTGGAGCTGACAGGCCTCAGACACCGCATCCCGGGCATCTCAGGTGATGTGAATTGCGCCGCTGCCCGCCGCCTTTCAGACTAAACAGGGTCGGTTGGCTTGCGTATGCGCACAAGCTTTCGACCGCTGGGCGCATGCAGCACTGCGGCTGTCAGTTTGTGCTGTTGGGCGGCCCCGAGGCTTGTGCGCGTGGTCGAAACAGGTGCGGCCCCTCCCTGGGCTGAGGCGGCAACCCACGGCTCCGGTCTGCAGCGTCCCTCTGCGGCATGTTGGGCATCGAGAAGGCAAACACGCGTCGCGGCATCGCTCCGCAACAACCGACGGCCCGCACTTTTGGGAAGGCTCGACGCATTACATCATGGGATGGCGGCCGCCGCAGACCCGCGGGCAGCCGCCTCTGCTGCGGGGTGGCACAGTGGCAGTGCAACCAAATCACGGGTCAAAGGGGAGGGGGCAGGAGCACCTGACCATGTGATCCGGGGTCCCCGGCTGTCAGGTGCATCGTAAAAATGCATTGCATGTGAATAAAGGGGGCATGCAGAGGTTGCCACAGCGGCATTACGGTCATGCCAAAAAACACTCGGCACAGACAATCAAACAATGATCAGTTGGGAGGACACTGATCAGGAGGGGGTCAGGAAGAATACACGAAAACTGAGTCGTCGCCCGCCCGCTCTTGCTCAGAGTCCGGAACGCCGACCAGCACCAGCCGCGGGGCGTCCTGGGGCCCCAGCGCCCGCGCCACTGCCGTCGCCTCCACCGTCGCCATCGCGCCGGCCGCGCGCCCGAGGCGCACGCTGCCGTGCCGCCGCGCGCCGGGCGCGGCGGCCGCCACGCCCTCGCCCTCGCCGCCGTAGTCGTCGGGCGGCCGCCGGCCGCCGCCGGAGCCGCCGGCCGCCGCTGAGGACGCCGACGCCGACGCCGCCACCCCCAAACCTCGGAAGTGCAGCTCGTACCAGATCACGTCGTCCGAGGATTCGCCGCCGTCGCGCCCGTCGCCGGCCCCGTCCTCCTCCTCCCCGTCGCCGCCGCCGGCCGCGGCCGGCCAGCGCGGGCCGCCCGCCTCCCTTTGCCCTGGCGCTGTTGCCGGCGCCGGCGAAAACCCCGGCGCGTCGGCGACCCGCGTGAGCTGCCACGTAAGCGAGACAGCGTCGCCGAGCCGCGCCGACTGCGGCCCCAGGAGCTTGATTCGCACGTGCGGCCGCTGCTGGCGCCCCCGCGGCTGCTGCCGCTGCGCGTCGATTTCGAGGAAGAAGGGCAGCCGCAGCAGGCAGTCGCCGTCGCGCGCGGCCGCCGCGCCGGCGCTGGTGCGGCGCGGCGGCGTCCGGGGCGCGCTGGCGGCGCCGACGCTGATCTGGCG
>NW_014010636.1:4606-7711 GCF_000611645.1 Monoraphidium neglectum
CCTCCTGCTCCTGCTGCTGCTGTGAGTCCTCTGGCGATGCTCCCGGCAGCGCCGCGGGCGGGGGCGGCAGGCCCGCGGCCCCCTCCCCGCTGCCGAGCGCCTCCGCCACAGCGCTCACGCCGCCGCCAAGCTGCTGGCACAGCGCCGGCGCCTGCGCTTGCGACTCGGGGCCCGCGGCGAGGGTGTAGGTCACAGTGAGCGAGCCACAGCTATCCCCGCCGTATGCAGGCGCGACGCCTGCGGTGGTTGTGTTCGGGCCAAGGTTCCGGGTGAGCAGACGCCTTTGCAAGCGCAATCACACACGTGTAAGTGGACAGATTCGAATGGCTAGGGCGCGATATGTGAGCAAGGGGTGGACGCAACTGACGGGCGAGTGCGGCAGCTGTGTGACGACGCTTGTCGCTGGCGGTTGCGCCGGCTCTAGCGCGGACAGCATTCAAAGTCGTCACAGAAACAGCTTCGTGCGCCAGCTGGCGCAATTGACCGATGACCGTCGCCCAAACACCTGCTTGTCAAGCAAGCCCACTCACCTCTGGCCCGCTGCAGCACAAACGTGACGCCCGCGCTGCCGCCGGCCGGAAGCTCGAGGGGCAGCAGCCACGCCGGCGGCGGCGGGAACGCGGGGTGCAGCTGCAGGCCTGGCTGCGGCGACAGCTGCAGGTCCCGCACCACCACAGCGCACGCGGCGTCCGCTTGTAGCAGCAGGTGCAGCGCGATGGGCGGCTCCGCGCCGGCCGTCGGCGCCGCCGATCCGGGCGCGGCGGCGCGGGCGGCGGGGGCCGGCAGCTGGTGGGCGCGGAGGCGGGCGGTGACGGGCTGGCGGAGGGGGACTTCGAGGCAGGAGCTGTGTGAGCGCCACATGCCTGCGGGCGGAGGGGCGGGGCAGGGCGCGGCCGCGGCGCGTCGGCGGCAGACCCTCGCGTGCCAAAAGCGGGAGCTTCCGCGCCGCAAGCGTGCTTTCTTTCGCTCCACGGGACAAGCAGATGCGTCAACAAGCGTGTCGAGACGTTCGCTACCCATTTGCTTCAAGGCAGCTCAGGGAGAGCGTACGATTGGCGCCGGCCCCCGTTTCTTTGTTCGCCCCGCGACCCACCGTCGAAGTACTCTGCGTGCAGCTCCATCGCTGCCCAGGGCGCCCTCCACCTCCCCGACCCCGGCCCCGCGCCTCCCGCCCCGCCGCCGCCGCCGCCGCGCCCCTCCGGCCCGCTCTCGCCTGCCGGCGGCTGCACCCGGATGGTGGCCGGCTCGCCCAGGGGCGTCCCCACCAGCACCTGCAGCCACACCAGCAGCGGGCGCTCGCACGCCGCCGCCCCCAAATCGAGGCAGCCCCTCTCCATCACCGCCCACCGGCCCGCGTCCCAGCCGCCGCCGCTCCCGCCGCCGCCGCCGCCCTCCGCGCCTGCCCCTCCGCCGCCCGCCGCCACTGCCCGCTGCTGCCCCCGCTTGACACCCTGACGCTCCTCCGCCCTTCCCTCTTTGCTGCCGCCGCCGCCGCCCGGGATGTGCTGCTGAGTCAGCGTGTGAACCAGCACCTGCTGCGCCGTGGGCACCACCAGGTCTCGCGCCTGGAAGCTCCCGCCGCCGGCCAGAAGGTCTGCAGCCGCCGCGGCATCAGAGGGGTCGCCCAGCAGAACCAGGTGTCGCCCCGGCTGCAGCCGCACCCGCGCGCGCCGCGGCGCGCCGTGCAGCGGCGCCAGCAGGAGCCCCAGCCACTGCGGCTGCCCGCAGCGCAGCGCGCCGCCGGGGGCGGCGGGGGCGGCGGACAGGCGGGGCGCGGGGGGCGAGACGCGGGCGACGACGGCGTGGGACGATACGGATCCGACGAAGGGCACGAGCGCGCCCAGCGAGCCGCCCGGCGCGGCCGCTGCGGGCGGCGCCGCCAGCGGCAGGGCCTGGAATAGATGAGGGGCGCGGGCGGCGGGGCTCAGGCAAGGGCAGGCGCCGGCGCGACGGGTGGGTGTGCGAGGCCGATTCTGCCGCTCTGAGGGTCGCAAGGGCTGAACGACAGCTCCACAGTCATCTAACGACGATGCCGCGCTGGTGAAATTCCCCCTCCCCATCCACTCAGGCGCCCCTGCGCTTGTAGGACTGGGATTGCGAAACAGCGCTCACAGCAGCCTGCCCTGCGGGCGGGAGGCTGCTCGCCAGGCGGGCGCCCCGCAACTCCCCCGCACCCCCCATGGCAGGCGGCCGCCCACACAGCAACAAGCTGGTTGGCTTGTGGCAGCCCGCAGCACGCGGCACCCGGCAGTCCCTCGACGACCTTCGGATCTCGCAGCGCCGTCCACCCATTTTGTAAACCCTCGTTTGAAAGCAGCGGAGTGCGGGGCCGACCCGGCAGCTGCACCCACCTGGTGCCCCGGCGCCGCCAGCCGCCCCGCGGCCGGCGGGCCCACTACCAGCTCCGCCGCCCCCAGCCGCGCCCGCAGCTGCTTCAAAGAGTACATCCCTTCCTTGGACGGCGCGATTTCAAAAACCAGACGGCTCAGCCCCGGCGCCAGCCGCACCGCAACGCCGCCGCCGCCGCCCTCCAAGCAGCTGCGATCCTCGCCGCCGCCGCCGCCGCCGCCGCCGCAGCCGCCGATGCCGCCGCCGCCGCCGCCGCGCCCATCGCCGCTGCCACTGCCGCACGGGAGCGACTTGCAGGACTTGAGGCGGGTGCAAAGCAGCTCCTCGCCCTCCTGCCAGCGGTGGAACGAGGAGGCGCGCGGCGAGTCGCCCGAAGGGAGGGACCCGTCGACCGAGCCGCCGCCGTTGCGGCCGCCAAACGCGCCGCCGCCGCCGCCCTGCTGCTGCTGCTGCCACGCATCCACCCCGCCACTGCGTCGCACGGCCGCCGCGAGCACGAGCCCGCCCGCACCGCCGCCGCCGTTGCCGCCCACGCTCGCGACGGGGCTGCGGTTTCCGCCGCCGCCGCCGCTGCTGCTTGTGCCAGGGAGCCACGAGCCCCTTGCCAGCTGCGACAGCACCAGCACTGGCTGCTGCAACAGCACAGCCCCGGGCAGATTCGAGTAAACCTCCACCACCAAATCTGCAGCATCCCCGACGTGCAGCGCCGCCGCGCCCCGCGCCGCCGTGCCCGCGCCCGCGCCCGCAACCGGCGCG
>NW_014010635.1:0-7533 GCF_000611645.1 Monoraphidium neglectum
GGCGTAAGCAGTGGCGCCAGCGTTTTCGCCCGCCTGCAGCGACACACCGCCATTTGCGTAATGGTCGTGATGCATTGATTTTTTGTGCCTTGTCCGGGAAGGAGCAGCAAGTCGGTGTATCAGGCGCGTGCACCGCAGCAACCTCAATGACAGAGAGGCGTAGATTGGAAGGCGCGATGGATATTGAGTGGGGTCCGCCTGCAGGGTCTTCGCAGTTTCCTATTTGGTTGGTTCAGGTAGCTAAACAGCAATCAATCCCCTCGTGCAAGGTGTGTAAAGCCGTTTGACTCATCATGACTTCCCCAGGGTCTGCTCAAGGCTGGGGGACGGGAGGGGGGTGGGGACCCAATCCATGCATCAAGCAGCCGGAGGATTTTTACGCCTGCTGCGAGCAGGCAGGGATAGTACACGCCTCCGCGCGATAGGTAGTACTACATAAACCGTACTTGAAGTTATTCTTTCATCGAAATGCTTTCATATCGCTAATGCAAGGTCCAGATCGGTAGTAGATGTGCTTTGCTGCCTGCCAGGCGTTTGCATAGCATTTGAAGGAATTTAAATCAATCATGCAGCTATGTAAGAGCCTGGGCACGAGGCCAGGGAGCAGCGCAGCAAGCAGCAACTGGCGAGGGGACATCAGCATGCGTGCGGTGCATGCCCCCTGCTTCAGAGCGTTCGCCGCGTACAGCCCTTTAATCCGCTGGCGAAGGCTTCAAGCAACAGAGTCCCAGACAGGTGGGTTTGTAGGCTTGGCTCCAAGGGCTCGCGCCCTGCTCCGCCCGTTGCGCCAATTCTGCGCTTGACTGCAGGCCAGCCAACGAGTAGAGTGCACACAGCGCTTTGACCAGCTGATCTGGCACATGCGATCCACAGAGGCTCATAGCAGTCCTTCAGGTCTGGACCACAGCGCCGCGGCTCTGCAGCCACCACGCCGCAGACAACGAAAATTTCAGTGTTCCGCTCCGCCCAGCTCTGACGCGATTTGACCTGCTTGCAGCATCAGTATGCACTGCACCCCCAATCCCCTGGCAGGGGGTGACACGCTCACAAAGATTGAGACGATGCGGTCAGATCTGGATGATCTGGAGGCGGAGCTGCGGCGTGCCTCTGAGACAGGTGTGCGCCCTGCTGACTTGGCGGCGAAACGAGCGAGGGGACCCAGGACACCACTGGCGTGTGTATGGCCTCCAAGCTTGTGGCCCCTCCGCACAGGCCGCCATGCGGCGATGTGAGCAGAGCCCAGGCCACGCCCCCCTCTGTGCCGCCCGACTCTTGACCCCGCCACGTCGCCCCAATTTCCGCAGGCGAGCTCTGCGCGCGCCGCAGCCGGCGCCTGCGCGAGCGCAGCCGCCAGCTGGCGGAGTACGCCCTCGAGCACGTGGCGCAGGGCGACGAGGCGGCGGCGCGGTCCGCGCTGCAGATCAAGGCGTCCGTGCGGGAGGCGCTGGCGAGCGCGACCCGGAGGTGGGGGCACCCAGCTGCTCGATTTCAAAGTGTACTTTTGCAGCTCGATGTCGCTGGGTGGGGGCCGCCCGGGTCTGTGGGTTGGCTGCATGGGTTGCAGGCGGCCAGGTGAGCGCAGGGGTTTGTCTGCTGGTCGCGAGTTCGAGTAACCGACGGCAACCATTTGCTGTCCCGTGCAACTTCTGGCAGGGCGCTGGCGAACGCGGCACTAGCCTCAAAGCTGGAGGCCGTGATCGAGCAGAAGCAGGCGAGCTTTGCGCGTTGGGGCTCCGCAGGGGCAGAAGAAGCAACTGGGGTTTTCGAAATGCGGTCGTGCCAGGTGCGACGGCAACAGCGGGGCAGCACATGCGCAGCGTGTCAGTTTACTATTGGTCTGCTTGATCAACTCCCTGGACTAACTTTTTTGCATTGCGGTTCAGTCCAGCGTATTTGCACCTCATCCATCATGTTGTATCATTGCAGGTTGAGCTGCTTCAGTCAATTCGGGAGGCGCGCGCACAGCTGGAGCGGTGGCAGGGGGGTGGCATTGACCAGCAGCAGCAGCGCGAGCTTCGGCGCGCCACCAGCGGGGGGCGGCGGGAGCGGGGCGGCGGGGCAGAGGGCGGCGGGGGCGGCAGCAGCAGCAGCGGCAGGGGCCCGCTAGAAGATTTGTAACACTAGAATTGTTTCAGCTGGTTTGCATCCTCCCTCTCTGTAACCGAGGGATGGTTGAGGGGCAGGATAGCTGGTCCTTCATTTTTTACTTCAACAGCTTCCTGCTCTCACGTCAATGGGCAGGCAGCACAGGGGAGTGGGGAGGCAGCGAGCATCTGGTGCCATCCCAGCCGGGTTGTGGGGAGCAGTGTGCTGACTTTGGAAGACAGGTGTGTCATTTTGCTGCTCGACGTGCCTTCAGGCGCAGCCTTGTCACCGTTCTCCTTGCCTTGTGCTGGTGGGGGACTATGATGCGGATGGAGGCATCTTACCGAGGGCTGGCCGTCCCCACACCCGCCTGTTGGTTGTGTGCGCACACCAGGTGCTCACCCACCGGTTTGGGGTCGACACTAGTCATTAGGAGCATATGCAGCGGGCTGTGAAGCCGACCCTGGCATGCGGAGGTCCCCAGGCTGCGCTTCAGCCCACAGGCAGCTGCAGCCATGCCGAACATTAACCTAGGCAGCAGACACACAGGCGAGTGTGAGCAGGAGACTTCAAGACAAACCTGGCAGCGTACAAGTCAACCTTGGCAGCGTCGTCACAGCATGTGAGCAGGTTAACTGCTGGCTTTGCTGCGTGCTTGTCACTTTTGCGCACCAGGCAGCCCACAGCTTGCAGTTGCGCGCTGCCAACTCCTGCCCATTGCATGGCGCGTGTCAGCAACCTCCATAAAGTGCCGAAATGTGAGGCAGGTTTGTTACAACACACTGCAAGCACCTCAAGAACCACGACACGGTGCACTGTCAGCCGGGTACACATGTTGGGGCTCTCGGGGAAGTCCTGCTGAAAGGCAGGCAAAATCTGTGGGCAGCGGCGCAGTGGCCGCTCCGCCCGTGAAACACTCGACACTCATGCGTCGAGGCGGCCTGCGACCCCCGATTTGCTCTCAAAGACAGGGGCAAGCCACCCCGTGCACTGCCGGCCCCGCGCACCCCTGGGCATCCCAGCCACGTGCGCGCCTGCAGGCGCCTATGCGGCTTCAAGCAAAGAGTGGCAGCCGGGGCCGCCGCACCGCTCCGCCGCATGCCCCGCCGCCGCCACCTCCTCCTTCCCACCCACCGCTGCTGCTGCTGCTGCTCCCAGGCTCCCGCAGGGGTTGCCCGGGCTGGGGTGTGCGCGCTTAGGCGACGGTGAAAGAGTTGAGGGCGCCCTGGGCTTCCCTGTTGGCGCCCTTGATCCAGCGCTTGTCCCCGATCTGCAGCTTGCACACCCAGAGCTTGCCGGCGGACACGCTGGCGCTGATCAGGATGTGGCGGCCGCCCTCGTTGCCGTCAGCGGAGCGGGCCAGGATCTCGTACCTATAGAGGCGGGGGCGGGGGCGGAATCATGGAACGCCTTCCAGTCAACTGATGACGCTGCTCACAGCTCGTCGCTCAGGATCACCAATTCACAGCAGAGTGCCAACAGGCGCACGGCGGCTGTCGTTTGCAGCGCCCTGATGTTTGCATGCTTGTGGGCAACATGAAGGACCCAGCGAGGGGCACCTGCAGTGACCTCTTGACCTGCAGTGACCCCCGCCCCGCTCACCGGTAGTACTTCTTGCCCTTCTTGTCGGTGGCCTCACCCACGTCCAGCAGGCTAGCGGCCGCCACCCTGCCGGGGGCGAAGCCACCCTCAGACAGGGTCTCGCCGGAGAAGGCCTGCTTGCCCAGGAGGGGGGTCAGGGTCTGCAGGAACGCCTCGGGCTCGCCGTAGCCGCTGATGTCGCTCTTGTCGGAGTCTGCGGTCAGGACGACCACGTTGTTCACGGCATCGCCGTTGTCCTCGTACCTGCGGGTGCGGAGCACGGAGTACAGCAGGCGGGCGGCGCCAGCAGGGTCAGGGTGGGGGAGGGGGCTAGGCAGGCATGCTGTGCCGTGTTTTCTGTGCAGCAACCATTGCTCTGTCGCCGTGTAGCAGCGCAGCCCCACAGCTACATGCCAAACAAACACCCCGCAGGCTGCGAGGCGCCACAGCAATGCAGCTGCGCGGGGGCTGCTATGCACCCCATGCAGCCTGTGCGCATCCATGCCAAGGAAGCGCACCTGAGCACGGTGGTGCCGAACTTGGCAAAGTCCTGCTCCTTGCTGGGGTTCCACTTGCTGGGCAGCAGCAGAGCGAAGCCCTCACCAGCGTACGGGACGAAGCCTGTAAGGAAGTGGGGGCAGTGAGTACTCAGCTTGGCAGCGCACTGCTGCGCCATTGCTACTGTGCAGAGTCGGCTTACACATGGCCCTTGTCAACAGGGATGGGCGCCCCTGGATGGCTCCATCCGTGTCTCTGGCTGTGCGCCTAGACAACGCGATCACGTCGGCGACTACCAAGAGCAGCTCTCGAGCCCCAATCTCGCGACCATCTCGGAGCACGACGCGGTCAGTCCGATCTCGCTGCAAGGGCCTTCGCAGACCTCTCGGACTCACCAGTCTTGTTGGTGACCTTGCCGAACACGTTAGCGGAGTCACCGTACGCGGCCAGAGAGGGAGCCGCGCCGGAGGCCAGGGCCGCGACACCAGCGAGCATGCCCAGGGCAGCACGGCGGGGCTGCGCAGACGTAGAAGGGGGCAACACAAGATGCCGTAAGAAAGGACCCCGCAAAGGGACCGATGGATACGCACAGGCCCTGCTGTCCTGCGATCGCAGTGGTCCAGTGGCCCCTCGAGGCTCGTAGGCTACCCCATTGATCCCGCGCGTTGCCCACCATCTCGCCCTCGACGTTGGCCTTGCTGGCCTTGCACACCACCACGCGGGCCACGCTGCGGCGGGCGCCCACGGTCTTGCCCACGGCGATCTGCTGCTTGGCGAGGAGGGCCATGGTTGCTGCGGTGTGTGAAGACTTGACAGTAAGGCGCAACGAAGAGTGGTGGCGGAACGGGGGAGAGGGGCAAAAGAGCGACACGGCAGCAGAGAGCGAGGTTTTTGTGGTTTTGGCGTTTAGGCATCTGTTCGCCCGCTGGTGTGTAGTGAATGTGCCCCTTTGGCTATAATTCACTGATTTTAGGAGCATGCCGAGCGTCACACACCACCACTTGTAACGCGACACAGGACATGCACAGCAGGCTGGTTGACCCGCTGTCACAAGGGTTCCGCTCACTCCCGCCCCCTTTGCAACTGCCCACCTGGAAGCACACAGGTGCAAGCCACGCTGCAACGAGCCAAAGGATAATAAGGATGTGTACTGTTGGGCAGCTGGGCACACAGACTTGCCTGCTAAAGCCATGTGGAGGTCGCAGCATCAGTGTGCTTTTGAGTGGGCTCAGCACTGTGCATGGCTGTCTGGATGCATCATTAGGCACGTTGGAATACCCCTGGACAGAGCAGCAGCGCCCTTTCAGCACGTCAGGCTTACACCAACAAAGGCGCCGTCCGGCACTAGTAATAACCACCATAACCACCGCCATACCCGCCGCCGTAACCGCCATGGTACTGCTGTTGCTGCAAATGGTGGTATTGGTGGTGATGGTGGGGGTGCATCCCTGGCGGCGGCGGCGCAGGCCCCCCGTAGCCAACATGCCCCATGAACATGCCAGGCGGCGGCACAGGAGGGTAGTAACCTGCAGCCGCAGCGGCAGCTGCGGCAGCGGCAGCTGCTGCCTCTGCAGCGGGGTCAATAGAGTACGCGTGCTCCGGCCCAAGCTGGTGCTGCTGCGCGTTTGCCGCCGCCGCCGCCGCCCCTTGCGCCGCCGCGCCGCCCGCGCCCGCGCGCCGCCGCCGGCCGGGCGGCAGGGGGAACAGCCGCGCGTGGCGCCGCTCCGCCCGCTCGAGCGCCGCCGCGTCCCCGAGCGAGTCCGCCAACTCGACCGCCCTCAGGCTCAAGTCCTCGCGCTCGTCCTGCGACAGCGCCGCCGCGCCGCCGCCGCCGCCGTTGCTGCCCGCGCCGTTGCTGCCGGCGCCGTCGCCACCACCGTCGGCCCCCACCGCCAGGGCCCGCTGCACGAGCGCGTCCACGCGCGCCGCGCAGTCCGAGCCGCCGCCCAGGCCGCCGCCGGCCCCCTGCTGCTCTTGCTGCTGCGGAAGCTGCTGCGTGGCCTCGAAAAACAGGGCGCCCTGCCATAGCCAATGGCAGCCGGGCGCCGCCTCGAGGCAGTCGGAAATCACCGAGCGTGCGGTTGCCGCGTCGCCATAGGTGTTGCGCAGGAAATGCGCATATAGCAGGCCCAACGCCCCCAGCGGCCCGCCGCCCTTGCTGCCGCCGCTTGCCGGGGCGCCGCCCGCCGCCGCGCCGTCGCCGTCCTCGCCGCCGGCCCCGCTGCCTAGCCTGCTGCGTTCCTCCGCCATTGCCGTTTCGAACACCCCGCACGCCGCCGCGCGGTCGCCCTGGCGCCGCTCAAAGTTGGCCGCCGCGACAACGCCCTGTGCATGTCAACAGACGCGGATGCGCCGTGGCGCAGGCAACGCGTCTGTTGGCGTCGACTACACACGAACGTGTCTGGATGTTTGGCAGCGCCGATGCAATGCAGTATGGTCGTAACTCGCACTACCTTTTCAGCCACATCCACATGACACGACAGGCTCATGGGCGGGCAGCAGGCCGCCCGCCTCCCCAGGAGCACCCCACCGCACCTCCAACAGCCCAGGTGCCACCTCAGACAGCAGCTTCTGGTACGCCGCCCGCGCCCCCTCCGCGTCCCCGCGCCGCTCCAGGAACCGCGCCGCAAGGAGGTGCGCCTCCGGCTGCCGCTTGCACAGCACGAGCGCGCGCCGCAGCGCGGCGGCGGCTGCGTCCGCTCCCGTTCCCGAGCTGCCCTGCCCAGCGCCCTTGGCGCCGCCTTCTTCGCCGCCGCCGCCCTCGAGCCACCGCACATACCTCCCCCAATACTCTGGATACAATGCGCACGGCACCAGACACCGCTCGTAGATCGCAACTGCTGCCGCCGCCGCCGCCGCCGCTGCCGCTGCTCCGCCACCGCCGCCGCCCCCGCCGCCGGCCTCACGGGTTGCCGCGGCCGCCTCGGCCTCGGCCCAATCCAGGTACGCATGCCAGTTGAGCAGCTGCGCGGGGTCGAGCGCCTGCGGGTGGAAGTAAGGCCGCTTGATCGCGACCTCGAAGCGCCGCGTCGCCTCCAGCTGCGTCCGCGTCGCGCCCGCGGCCGCGGCGCACTGCGCCAGCCAGGCGTGCTTGACGGCGTCGTCCGACACAGCCGCGGCCGCCGGCGCCTGCGGGGCGGCGGCAGCGGCGGCGCCGCCACCGCTGGCGCCGCCAGCAGCCCCATCGGCCGCTGCTTCAGCCGAGGCCGCAGGGGCCGCGGCCGCCTGCTCCTCCGCCGCCGCCCCTCCCTCTCCAGCCGCCGCGGGCGCCGCCGCCGCCTCTGCTGCCTGTTCATCGCCAGCGCCAGCGCCAGCGCCAGCGCCATCGCCCGCACCTGCATCCTGCATTTCCACGTCCCCGCCCTCGCC
>NW_014010634.1:0-2196 GCF_000611645.1 Monoraphidium neglectum
GGGCCATGGCGGCCCTGCGGGCCGGGGTCGCGGGTCCCCGGGCGGGCGGGGTCGCAGCCGGGGGCGCGGCGGCAGGGGCTGATGCGCTGACAATGCATGGCTCACCCATGAATATTCGGAAGACATCATGTAATTTCATACATTCAGGCTGCAGCTGCTTGCTCCAAGCGCATAATCTGCTGTGCTGCATCAGCATCAACCCGGGGCACTCAGGGCCGAGTTGTAGTGCCGAAAGTGTTGTGCTGCGCCACCGACCCAGCCCTGAGTCCGCCCTAGCCGGTCAGTTCATTGTACGCAGGCTGTAAGAGTTCAACATTTTCTTTGGCTTCGCAAACTCAATTCAAACCAGCGAACGCGCGCAGGCTCGCTCGTGTGTTCACTCTGCGGCCCCGATCCAACCTTTGATACAGGCACATGTCATACTTCAGCACCTGACATTGAGAGAAGTGTTTGCCAACGAGCGCAACAGTGATCTGAAGCGAGGGAAACTCGATGGGCAGGCCGCGGGCCCACGGTGACGCGGCTGCCAACGACCAGCAGCGAGAACACACGAGCGTAGCCACCCCCAGTCGCCCCAGGCGTGCTGCCGCGGAGGACACAAAGGCGCGCCTGGCGGGGCGGTTGCCGCCGCCACCGTCGCTGCCGCCGCCCCTCGTCTCGCAGAGCGCGACGCCCAAAAAAGCCAATGGGCTAGGCGACGCGGTCCATGGCAAGTCCAAAGACCAGAGTGAGTGCATGGTTCAGCACAGCTGCCTCCAATCCAAATGGGGTGTGGCGCACACAGCTGCCAACGCTTTTTCAGCGGCCAAACCCCGCCGGCTCGCCTGCTGTACGCGTGGTGCCCAGCCGCCACTGCCCCCGGATCCGCTCAATACTATGCTGTCTCCCTCACTGACACCTGCACCCGGCCGCGCCCCCTCCCCAGGCGCCCGCAACGGCGCGCGCGCGGCCGCCCGCAAGCGCGCCCGCATGACCAGCAGCTGCACGACAGAGGACGGTGACGTCATCAACGCGGGCGAGGATTACTACGTGGCCCTCGAGAACTTTGACCAGGACAGCCACATGGAGGACGGCGACGAGGCCTGCGAGGCGTGCGGCCGCTGCCAGCTGCTGGGCGGCATGCTCGAGTGCGGGCAGTGCCTGCGCGGCTTCCACATGCGCTGCCTGAGGCCGCCGCTCAGGCGGGTGCCCGAGGGCGAGTGGCTCTGCCCGCAGGTAAGGGCCTTGAGATAGGATGAGGCCCAGCACCGGCATGGGCAGCCAGTCCCCGCCGCCTGCTGTGTTGGTCTCAAACCGCCCTTGCCCAGATGTTGCCCTGCAGACCCTGGCTGCCGCCGCCCGCCCGCGCGCGCCGCTGCATGCCCCGGGTCTCGACCCCCCCCCCCCTGCTCCACACTGCGCTGCTCACACATCCCGCCAGTGCGACGCGGGCGAGGAGGCGCCGCGGCCGTCGCGGCTGGTGACGTGGTGGCAGCGGCTGCTGTACGGGGACGAGGTGGTGGGGCTGGTCCACGTCATCGGATTCACGCAGGAGCTGGTCGATGGCGAGTGGAAGTGAGTTTGGTTGCGAGGAAGGGGGGCGCGTGACAGGGGTGGACCCGAGCTGAGGGGCTGCCCGGCCGCCGGGGGTCCGGGGCGCGCCGTTTGATGCGGCCGCAGCCTCGCGGCGCGGCGGCGGCGTGCGTCTGCGAGCGCCCCCCACTCCGGATGGTCCGCATCCTCGGTGGTGCCCGGCAGCCGCCTGGCCCCCCTCCTAACGTCGGCCCCCGCGCCATCCCCTCCCTGCCCCAGGGACGCGGCTCTCGTGCGCTATTACGTGCTGCCCCAGGCCACCCACGTCGGCCGCCAGCGCCACCACGGCGCGCGGGAGCTGTTTTTGGAGCGCCGCACGATGGTCGAGTCGCTGGACGTGCTGCTGAAGCGCGCCTACGTGCGCTCGCCGCGCGGCTTTGCAGAGGTGGAGGATGCAGAGGGCAACGACGTGTTCATGTGCGAATATGAATATGATGAGGGGTGGAAGCGCTTCAAGCGGCGCGCATACGCGGGCGAGGGGCGCGGCGGCGGGGCCGACGGGGACGGCGGCGGCGGCGGCAGCGGCGGGGGGTGGGCGCTTGGCGGCGGCAGCGGCGACGACGGCAGCGGCAGCGACGGGAGCGGCGGGGAGGGGTCGGACGAGGAGGGGGAGGCGTACCGGCC
>NW_014010634.1:2981-7032 GCF_000611645.1 Monoraphidium neglectum
CGCTGGAGGCGTACGCGCCGGCCGCCTGCCTGCAGCGCTCGCCGTGGACGGTTTGAGGGGGCCCTTCCGGCGTCCGGCTTGCTCCCAGCCGGGCGCAGCCGGGGCCGCATTTGTTTGACAGCGGCTCCCCTCTCACATGCCCATGCATACACGTGCAGCACGTCTCACAAAGCAAGCCTAGAATCACGTGCCGTACACCCTCACCCCCGTGCCCCCGCAGTTTGACGGGCTCGGCGCCGAGGCGATCCCCGCTGCAGCGCGCGCGCCGCCGCGCGACCCGCTGTCCGAGGCGCACGCGGCGCTGTCGCTGGCGGCGGTGCCGGCGGTGCTGCCCTGCAGGGACGCGGAGAAGGCGCAGCTCTCGGCCTTTGTGGACAAGGCTGTGCGGGGAGGTGGGCGGCGCAGCATTGGAGCGATTGGGGTGGGCGACTGTGTGGGCGAATGGGTATCGCATAATGACAGTCGGCGGCGCCAGGTGTTCGCATCGTCAGCCTCGAGAGCAGACAAAAACCCAGCATGGTGCCTCTGCTTTGTTTTCGTGCGCATGGCGCCGTGCCGCACGGACGTGCGTGTGCCCGCAGGCCCTTGCCGCGCCGAGCGCCGCTGCACCCCTGCGGACTGCCAAGCGGCCGAGGCCTGCTCTGCTGCGCTCCTCTCCCCTAACCAACTACCAGACCCCTCTAGCGCCCCTCCCTCCCCCTCATAAACTGTCATCCTGACCACGCGCACATCAACCCCAATATTTGACCTGAACCACATCCCTACCTACCCACACATCAAATCAACCCCAACCCCCGCAATCAAGACGGCGGCGTGCTGTACATATGCGGTGTGCCCGGCACCGGCAAGACCGCCTGCGTGATGGAGGTGCTGGCGGCGGCGCGACAAACGGCCAGGGCCGCGGGCACCCAGTTTGTGGCGCTCAACTGCCTGCAGCTGCCCAGCCCGCTGCACGTGTACAGCAAGCTGTGGGAGCGGATCAGCGGCCAGCGGCTCGGGCCGGCCAGGTGCGCGCGCGCAAAGACGAACGAGGAGGGCCACTTGTGCGCATGTGCGAGGCAGTCTGTCGCCAGTCGGACACGCATGGGGCCCTCTTGCTCAGGCTTGCGCGCCTACTCTGAAACAGAGCCCGGCCCCGCCGCGCCGCCGCCGCAGGGCGCGCGAGGCGCTGCAGGGCGCGTTTGGCGCGGGGCGGCGGCGCTTCAGCACGCTCATAATCCTGGACGAGATAGACATGCTGATGACGCGCGACCAAGCGGTGAGTGAGGGGGGGGCATGCGGCCTGGGCGTCCGGGGCAGGGGGCGCGGGCTCGGCGAGGGGTTTGCAGGGAGAGAGGTCGGGTCCCAACATCCCTCCAATCCCAGCTGGGCATGCCTGCAAGAGTGTTGGAGCTGCCGCTGGAATTTCCCTGTAAAACGAGCTGAACGGCTGCCTCCTGACCCGCCGGCCGCGCCCCCTGTGAACCCCACGCCCATGCCCCAGGTGCTGTACAACCTGTTTGAGTGGCCGCTCGCCCCCGGCGCGCGCCTGGCGGTCGTGGGCATCTCCAACACGCACGACCTCGACCAGCGGGTGCTGCCGCGCATAGGGTCGCGCCTGACAGAGGCAAAGCTCGCGTTCCAGCCCTACAGCATACAGCAGATCAGCGGCATCCTCAGGGGCCGCCTGGCGGCCTGCTCGCCGGCGGCGCGGGGCGTGCTGGACGGGCAGGCGATGGAGCTGGCGGCGCGCAAGGTGGCGAGCGAGACGGGTGGGTGCGCGGGGGCCGCGGGGCGTGTTAGGGTTCAGCAGGCGCGGTGCAGATTGGGGGGTTGGGCGGGAAGGCGGCTGCGGGCAGGGCACTGCTGCGCGAACACGCGTGCGAGGGCGGTCAGGGGCGCACGCGAGAGGCGCCCTCCGTGTGTCGCCGCACAGGTGACGTACGGCGCGCGCTGGAGCTGCTGCGGCGGGCGACGGAGATTGCGCAGTACGAGCAGCAGCAGCAGCAGCAGCAGCAGCAGCAGCAGCAGCAGCAGCAGCAGCAGCAGCCGGCCGGCGGCGGCCCGCTTGTTCGCGCGAGCCACGTCAGTCGCGCGCAGCAGGAGCTGTTCAACGCCCTGCACATGCAGCTGCTGCGCGGCACGTCGCTGGTGGGGCGGCTGCTGCTGGTCGGCATTGTGCTGGAGGCGCGCGCCACGGGGCGGAGCCAGGTGGTGCTGCAGGTGGGCAGCAGGCGGGGAGGGCCTTGAGTGTGGTGAGGGCAACCTAGGAGAGGGTGGTTCGAGGGTACCAGGCCGCCACGGACGAGCGCATACAGGTGGCGGCTCGCAGCTGGGCCCGCAGGTTTCAGAGGCGGCCAAGCGTGATGTGCATGTGCAGGAGCGGCACGAAGCAGATTTGCCGTGGCGACTCTCCCACCGCCAGCTGTCCGCCAACGCGCGCCCCGCCCCGCACCGCCCCGCCGCCTGGGCCCGCGTCCCGCCCCGCCCCGCAGTCTGTCATGCGGCGCGTGCAGGTCGACGTGTGCCCGCTGGTGGACGAGGACCCGCCGTCCGACGGCGTGCTGCAGCACGTGGCGGCGCGGCTCGCGGCGGCGCGGCTGGTGCTCGCAGACGCCGGCCACGTCAAGGCGCGGCTGCAGCTCAACGTGGCAAAGGACGACGTGGCGGCGGTCGTGCGGGACGACGGGCGGCTCGCGCGGCTGCACCAGCTGATGGGTTGACGCGCTCTGCGTCGCCTGGCCGGGGCTGTAACCAGGCTTACATATGGAACGCGGGGGGCGGTTCTGATGGTGGGCGCAGCACGGGATCGGCGGGGGTCGTCGCATGCCATACCGCCTGAACAGAAGCCATTAGCCACGTACACTTGCCTTACATGAGGAAAAGCTGCGTGCGCTTGACTTGAATGAGAACTCGGTTGGATCATGCGAGCAGGGACGCGTTCACATGGCAGGTGTCGGTGTCAGGTACACAACAGCACCAATGGCTTCTTTTCAGCGCTGGCATGCCTCTTCAAGCATGCACTCAACTGCTGCAGATATTACTAAACATTTGAATAACCGTTATAGTGGGATCAGGCACAGCGCTTAGAACAGTGGTTAGAACACGGCGCTTAGAACAGCGATCTAAACATTTGTGCCAGGGATGGCGGACAAGGTGGAGATACCCACTGTGGGGCTGACACAGGTGATGAGGTTCATATATCTGTATCTCTGAGGCCGGTGGTGCGGGTAGGGAGTCGCCCTGCTGCGTCTGGTACTGCACTCTGGTTGGCATGGGGGGTTGCAGTGACTTGCGCTGGCTTGTCTTGACCGTGAAGAACGTTTGAGTTCGATTTCGGCTGTCTGATCGTGCACAGCGCAGCATGCAGTGGCGCCCGCCACGGTGCGCGTGCAGCACTGCAGTGACACACGCCACCCACCTACCAAGCCCAATGCCGCAAAACAAGCCCGCTAGCAACGCACAGCAGCAGATCCAGCCCCGCTCTTCACCATAAACGGCGACCACAGGTCGTTGAGCGCCTAACCGAGCGGCGCATTGCCGTGGAGAAGGCCGTCACGACGCTCGGCGAGGCGCCCTCGGGCCTGCGCGACGTTTTTGAGCTCTGCCGCGGCTTCGAGCGCGCCTTCACCAACATAGTCAATGTGAGCTCCTGGATCACATTTGTCCGGACGCATGCAGCGTGCCTGGCCGAACGCAGCGCCCCATGCAGGAACACAGCGCTGAATGCAGAAAGCGAGGGACGTTGGCGGCGGGGCCTGCACACATGCAGCTTGCGGAAGGGTGGAGGGGTGTTTTGCTCGAGGTGGATGGGCCGCGCCGCCGAGCGGCGCTGGTCGTGCGCGTGCGCAGGAGTCCCCCGCGGCCAACAAGATCAAGGAGGCGTTCTTCAGTGACAGGGGGCTCGCGGGCAACGTGGCCAAGCTGCCCCTGGAGAAGGTGTTTGAAATCGAGAGCGTAAAGAAGGTGGGCAGACCCGCTGCTGCTGCTGCGGCAGCAGCGGCGGCAGCGGTGGTGGCGGCTGCGGCGGTGGTGGGGCGGGGGCGGCGGTGGCAGCGGCGCCAGCGGCGGC
>NW_014010634.1:7454-8739 GCF_000611645.1 Monoraphidium neglectum
GGTGGTGGGGCCCAGGGGGGGGGGAAGGTCGCCAGTGGCGGCGATGCAGTGGACAGCGGTTTGGTGCCGCTGCGCTTTTGCGCCAGGGGGAGCGCACGCGGCCGGCCGCGGCGGCGGGCGCGACGCTAGAGGCCGGAGCGAGAGCGAGGCGGCGGCGGCTCCCCGGGATGCGGTCAGTCTCGTCCTCCTTGGCAGCGGCGCGCCTTGAGCTCGGACGGCGGCCCGTGGCCTCCCCCCCCCCCCCGCCTTCCCCCACAACCCTGGTCCCCAAATGTCCCTGACCTGCAGATCACGCGGACAGCGGATGGCTACCAGCCCCACATGGTGTCCCCTGAGCGCGGCCTGCGCCTCATGGCCGCCAAGGCCCTGGACCAGGTGCGGGCGGCAGGGCTGGTCCTGGCGTTGAAGGGGGGGTCGGGGCTGCTTGACGCATGGGGGAGGGGGTCGACGGCGGCACGTCGCAACTGTTCTTGTCCCACGCACGTCAAGTTTTCCCATACATTCATTTTTGTCCTCTCGAGGGGGACGTGGAGGTCGCTGTGGCCCTCCTCCCGCCGCAGTGGCATACAGCCCGCCAATAGGAGCGTGCCGCTCCGCTGTCGGGCCCACCGCCAACGCCGCCCCACTCCCGACCACCACTGCCGCCTGCTCCGATCGCCGCCGGCGCTGAAACGCGTCCCAAAACGCCGCGATCGCCCCCGCCATCGCAGGTGGAGGGCCCCGTCATCCAGTGTGTGTCTGCAGTGTACTCGATGCTCGTCAGCGCCGCGCGCGAGGCGGCCGCGGCGGCGGGTGACCACACGGAGGCGGCCATGAGCGGCAAGGTGCCTCTCAACGTGCCGGAGTTCAAGAACGTGGTGATGCCCGCGGTGGTGCGCGCGCTGGACGAGTGGCGGCACGACGCAGAGAAGAGTGAGGGGCGGGGACGGGGCAAGGGGAGGGGGCAAGGGGAGGGGAAAAAGGGAGGGAGAGAATGGCGAAGCTTCTTTGGGTGATGGTTGTGGAGGTTAGCGCTGCAGTTCAAGAGGTGCGCAGGTGCTGGTTGGCCTTCCAAACCTATGAAGGCGTGAAGATGGGCGGCATGGAAGGCCGCTATGACGTCGTTGCAGGGTTGTCCCCTCCCCCAACCACACCTGCACTCACACACGGACATCCACACGCGCACACGCACATGAACACGGACACACGCTCACATACGCGTGCGCACACACACACACACACACATACACACATACGCGCGCGCGCGCGTGCGTGCACGCGGACGCCCTCTTGCTCTCTTCCTGTC
>NW_014010633.1:0-7527 GCF_000611645.1 Monoraphidium neglectum
AATCCACACGCAGGTGCCAGGGAGGGTGCTGCAAGCCATCGCGACTGGTTACTTGGAGAACGGAGCCACCCTTTTCTTGCGGCAGCCATCCAATTTCTCACAAGCTTGCTCACTAAATCAGGGGAAGCCGCAAAGACGAGATGCAATAAACAGGGGGGTTGGCAGCAAGGGACGCCGCACGCCCACTGCTGCACACAACTGCACAGCAGTGGCACTCCCAATCCTGACAACACGCGGCTGTGCTACAACTGGTTGCCGTCAACACTACGTCCCTCTTGCACCTGGCCGCCGATGCATGGGCTTTGTTGGCAACACCTCGTCACAGAAGCGCCCGCCCATTCGTTTCCCCGCGGTACGGTTTTGCCCAGGCAGCTTTGTGTCTTGTCATCGCTCAGGCTGGCTAGCAGCTGCCTACAGTTCGCCTCGACCACTGAGTTGGATCCCACAATGCAACTTGCAGCATGTAAGCTTCATGACTGTACTTGCACCTGTTACGGACATGGCATGCCGATCGCAAACGCCTCGCACATGCCAACCCAAGGCAAGGACTGCGCGTCTGGCAAAAGCACGTCACAGTCAGTGCATGATTACACCGCCTGCTCAGCTGTGCTTCAGGGAGAGAAAGTCTGACAGAGCCGCGACCATGGACGGCGGCCAGCGCCTCACGCGCGACAGCCAGTCGGCGTCGGTGTACTTGCGGCAGCCCACGGTGATGCGGTCGCACGCGTACTGCGGGGAGGCCGCGCGGAAGTCGGGCGGGTGCAGGGAGGTGGCGCCAGCGGGCGTCACGGATTAGTCGACGCGGAGAGGCGCATGTGACAACCTGGCGGCGCTCAGCAGCAGCTCGGCGTGCCGTAGGCATCAGGCAGCCGTGCGCGTGGATTGTGCATGCTGCCGTGCTTAGGCACGCCTGCTCTCAGCCCGTATGTGATGAGGCTGCCATATTGATGTTGCTGATGACGCGTGGCAGCGCCTCAGAACAGCCAGCATACAGCGGTGGGGAGCATCACCTGCCACTGCTCCTCTGCGTCTGCGTCGAGCCCCCGCTGCCACAGCAGCGCCGCCAGGGCCACGCGCATGTCCGCCGATCCAGGGGCCCTGAGGGGACAGGGTTGTGGATGGCTGATGAAAGCACTCAACCAAAAGGGTTTGCTTTGCCAGAACCCTGCTAGTGACACTGTTGCTTGCAGGTGTTGGAAACCGCAGCTGCGCCCGATTGGCACACGCTGATGCTTGCAGCTTCACGGCAACATGAGGAGCCTGCCATAAGGAGGCGGCGTGCCCAGCAGCATCTCGCCCCACCGGCCCCACCTGCGCGCGATGCGCCTCATCTCGGCCTCTGCGCCCTCAGCGTCCCCCATCTCCGCCAGCATCAGAGCCGCGTTGGAGGCCTGGGTTTGTGAAGTCACGGGATTGGGTTGGGGACGATCCAAGAGGAGTGCTGCATCAGGCGATGGATGACATTGTATGAAGTAATGTACGGCTCTGAATGTCAAGCCCAGATGTGATGTCGTGGAAACAGAGCGTGCCACACGGCTGCGCAGCCGCGCGGCTGCGGGCTGTGAGGGTGGATGCCAGGGCTGGCGAGCCCCGCTCCCACCCCAGTCGTGGGCTCTCACTGCAAATATGGCGCCGTCCAGCCGCGCCGTAGTGTTGCCGTTGCGGCCGCGGTAGCCCCTGCTCGCCTGGAAGACGTCTGGTGGGGGTTGGGGTCGAGAGGGGCGGCAGGGTTGAGGGGCGCGTGGACGGGCGGGGGAGCGACTGGCGAGCAAGCCCTTAGCTGGTAGTTGCTGAGGGGAGCTGCACCACCCGGCGTTTGCAGGCAGCTCAGGACTCAGGGAGGTGCCAGCAGCAGCAGCAGCAGCAGCAGCAGCAGCAGCAGCAGCAGCAGCAGCAGCAGCAGCAGCAGCAGCAGCAGCAGCAGAAGCGGGAGCAGCAGCAGTAGCAGCAGCAGCAGCAGCAGCAGCAGCAGCACCCTCGTCCACGCCCCTGGTGCGGGCCCAAACACCCGGCCCTGTCCGCGCGGCCCCACGCCGCAGCCCCGCCCCCCGCCCGACCCACAAAGCCCGGCCCTGGCCTCGGTTCCGGCCGCGCGCACCGGCTGCTGCCAGGTACTCCTCTCGCGCCTCTCGCCACTGCCGCAGCGAGTTGAGGCAGTTGCCGCGCGCGTTGATAACATAGGGATCCGGGCTCTCGCCCCCCGCGGCGGCCAGCGCCATCGCCGCGTCGTAGTCCGCCAGCGCCTCCGCCCATTTTGACAGGCCCTCGTAGGCCAGCGCGCGGCCCGACAGCAGGCGCGCGCGGTCGGTCAGCGGCGCGCCGGCCTCTGCATTGTGGACGCGGGCGGCCGCGCCGGGGCGGGGAGATGCGGGTCGGCATGGGCTGATGCTGTTGCTGCGGGCAGCATGCGGGCCAGCTGCAAACGGCCGATGGCAAAGTCTGCGCTGACAGCACGTTCATAGGCACCCACAACCGCGCCTGCAGCACCGTCGAGGGGTCCATGTCATGTGAGGCCCCCACGCCATCCCGCGTCGGTGCTGGGGCTACCGCGCACACCTTCACTGCGCCGCAGGGCTGCCCCGTAGTCCCTGACCGCCCCCTCAAAATCCTTCCCATCCACCAGCACCTGGAAGAATTTTTGTCAGGTGATGAGTTCTTGGGTGGGTCCGCTGACCTGGATTGTGTGTAGTCATCGAGGCAGCTGCCATCGATGCAAAGTACCTCTTCAGCTTGCAGACCCGCAGCCCCCGACCCCACGAAGCCCCCTGCCGCCCTTTCAAACACTCCGCCTGCTGTTGAGGTTTATGACAGCTGCGGGTGTCGACGTCTGCTGGCTTTCTAACTGGCGAATCAGCGCCCGCCGCGCACCTGTGCCCGCATCTCGAGCCACCGGGGGTTGTCCGGCTCTGCTATCGAGTCCAGCAGCCGCACGGCCTCCGCGAACCGCCGCTCGGCGTAGGCCGCATACGCCTGCTCCTCCACGGCCGCCGCGCCGTCCGCTGCCGCGGCGGCGGCGCGTGCGGACGGCGGGGCGAGTGCGGAGGCGACAGCCGCCGCCCCGGCAAGGAGGGAGATGCACGCAGCCCGCCGGTTGCTAGTGCTTGTGCTGCTGCTCATGCGGGTGCTGCTGCTGCTGCTGCTGCCACTGGTGACGACGCTTTGTAAATCAGATATGCCGCGGCTCAAGCTGCTGGTGCTTGATAAACCTGCTGCATTGCTACCCCTGTGCGCGCGGAGGATTGGCCTGCGGCGCGCCATTGTGTGGCGGGAGCTGCGGTGCGACGCGCCGGTGCCACGGCCACCCGCGGCGAGTTGCGGCCTGACGCTCTGCTGCATGCTCATAGTAGCTTTGTATATTTTGATATACACAATTGAATATTCAGCACGGGCTGCGGCCTTGATCTTGCGGTGCTGCCCTGTTCTTCTGCGACTCGGCGCTCGAGGCTGAGCTTGAGTGGTTCCAGGCACACACGAAACAATTATGAAGGCGTTTTCACAAGCACGAGCAGTCCCATTGCGTGACCATGTGGCGACTGTCAACACGCCAGCTGTATGTCAGGCATCACTGCAACGCTGGGGTGACGTGCAATGCAGTGGAACCTGTAACGAGCTTTTGCCATGCCGGGGCTGATGCTATGTTTGATGTCACACTTCTTCTGCCGCCGGATGATGCCGGGCAGTGCAGTACGCAGGGCTCCTGAGCGCCAAATTCTTCTGAGAGCTGCCATGCCTGCCGAACAGGCAAAACGCACTGTCTCAGCTGTGCACGGCCACGATGGCTGTTTTTAATGGGAACACCATTACTCATACTTTGGGTTATTGGTGATTGTATGCTTTGTGCCACTTGCGATCCAGTACGCTTTTGCAAAGAAAGGTCAACGCTGACTTGGCTCTAACGTGCCCCTCCTTGTGATGCCTTCTGTGGCAACAAGCATGCTGTCTGTTTGCATGTTTCTGTACCAAGGATGTCATGCGCAGTATGCGCGTGATGCGGGCGGCCTGCTTATGCATTGGGCCTGTGGGAGCCGGTGCTCCCTCCCCAGGTGTGGAGGGGCGCCTGCCATGCATCATGCATGATGCACTGCTAATCATATCATGCTGCCACTGTAATATTCCGTCATTGTGCATGGTCTGGCAGTGCAGTCATGTGCCGCGCGGCAAGCCATGTGACGCATGGATTCGTGCTTGGACTGCAGTTTGAACTGGGTTTGACTATGCGTCGACGGTCCAAATAGGTGTGCCATGGACTCCATCCACATAAAAGTACAATTATCCACAGTCCACGCCATCATAGGTGCCGAGCAGACGCATGCAGACCTGCTCGCAGTGAAAGCGTCACCGCGTCACCCGCCGCCCCATGCTGCTGCATGAGCGTGGTTCACGAGCTGTGGTAGGCGCGCTATGCTGGATATAGCGTCGGATCAACACTCTTTCAGTGCGATGCCGTGTGACTGACAAGATCGGAGCAAACATGCAGACCGCGGTCCTTGAGCCCGCGAGTGCTGAAGTTGCCAACAAGGGAGACGCCAGCAGCACTGCGGATGTCGCCGTGGACGTGGACCTGCTGTTGGAGCACCCCGAGGAGGCGCTGCTGCCAGCGCTGCGAATGCTGCCTGGCGGGTGGGGGGCGGCGCAGCTGGCGGACATCTCTGCATGCCGCCTGTCAGGCGCCATGAGTGAGCCGACACGCGCTGGGACTGGCCGTGCACGGCCTCCAAGGAAGAATGGCGTGCGCGCGTCGCGCGCGGTCGCCCAGCTGCTGCTGGGGCTAGGGCTCGCCTCCCTGACTCTGTCTCTGCAAGCGCTGTGCCCGGCCTCCGCTGAACACAAAACCAAGAGCTGCGCCTCCACTCTCCTCCTTATGTCCCTTTTCGGCACGCGCAAAGGGGCACCCGCACAAGTACCCCCATCCGCGCCCTCCTACCCCCACCACCTTGCGGCCGGGGCCTGTCGCAATTGCCCCCCCCCCCATGACTTCAATCCACTCTCTCCCATCCTGCGGCAATCCTCTCCCTCACCAGTCCCCGCACAACCCTCCCTTTGTTCACCCTCAGCCCCAACCCCCAACCCTGGATCCTGCCCCAACCCGCACAAACAACCACCGCCGCAGCAAACCTGGTGTACCGATGCGCCCTCGCGCCGCGCGGCGTGGAGGAGCGCGTCGTCCTCGCCCGCATCCACGCCAACCGCGGCGCCGCCGCCGGCGACGACGCCGACGACGCGGAGGGCAACGCGGGCGGCCCCCAGCAAAACGGGGGTCCTGGCGAGCCCGGCTCGCCCGTCGCCAGCCGCCTGACGGCGGCCGAGGCGGAGGCGCTCAATCATGACGCCGCCCACTCCGGCGGCGACGGGATCGACGACGGCGTGGGGGGGGACATGAGCCTGTTCGACCGGCGGGAGGAGATAGCTACATTCAGCGCGGTGTCGTCGGCGGGGCTGGGGCCGCAGCTGCTGCTGCTGTTCCAGAACGGGCGGCTGGAGGAGTTCCTGGTCGAGTGAGCGAACTGGGGAAAGGGGGAGATGGGGGCCCGGGTAGTAATGGGCGGGCCCGTTGATGGGCGTCGGATGCTGGAACTGCTCCGGCTGCAGCAGCGGCTGCCGCCCGCAGGGGGGGGGAGGCCTTCCCTGCTTTTTGCACGACCAGGGCACTGTTCCAGGGCTGAGGACAGCAGCAGCCGGGCTGGCGAATCGGCTGCTGCTCTGCGGCAGGGGTTGACGCCCCTATCGGCAGCCGCTGGCGTGACCAGCACAATGACGCACCCTGCTGCCCGCAACCACCTAGCCCCCTCCTTTTCCTTGGAAACCCTATCACTACCACAACCACCACTTGTCACTCGATTTCCTGAGCCACCAACGACCACCACCAACACAATCAACCACCGTCACCACCGACCACCACCACCACCAACCACCACCACTAACCGCCACCAACCACCACCAACCACCACCCGCCAGGTACGTGACACTGTCGGCCCACGACCTACCAGACCCCCAAGTGAGCGAGGCCATCGCGGGCGCCCTGGCCGCATTCCACATCAAAGTGGTGAGAGGGGGGTGGGTGTGGGGGTGGGTGTGGGGGTGGGTGAGGCAGCAAGGCGGCGGGGTGGGAGCGAGGCAGGGCGGGCGTCAGTGAGCCGGATGGGTGACCGAGGCTAAGAAAGGAGGCGGGGCGATCCCGTGCGCTGACGCGTGGGCGCAGGGGTGCTTCGCAACAGTGGGGCGCAGGGGTGCTTCGGGCGACAGAGTCCTTCTTGCTTGTCGCATTCACGGGGGGTCTGAGCAGTCGAGGGAGCCTGCAATACAACGCTCGCACAGCATGAGTCAAGAGAATATAACCGACTGCAACCACAACACCACCTTGGCAGTCTGATCTGCTTGCGGGCGCAGAGGCCAAGGCTGCGGAAGACGACACTGCGGCCGCCGCGGCCCCAGTCCTGCTGTGGGCGCGGCTGAGGGCGTGGCTGCGCATCGCGCAGAAGATCTGGGGGCGGGACGAGCTGCACTCGTGGCTGGGGACCGACTGCCTGGCTTCCGAGGTGATCACTGCGTCCAGCTCACGGCCCCGGGGCCCTTTCAAGGGGTCGAGCAAAACGCCCCCGCGCCCTGGCCAGCGGGTGGCCCCGCGCCGCGCACTCCTGCGCGCCCCGCTCATGCCTCGTCGCTGTCTCCACGCTCGCAAGCCCCGCCCTTGCCGCCTAGTGGACCCGTGCATTCGTGCTGTTTGATGCACGCGCACGCCACCGCTCTCTTTTCGCCGCACACACCCTTTCAGCTTCCGCAGCCACCGGAGGCTTCCCTACCTCCCTAAAAAGTAACCAAACCGTCTGTGATCCGCGCCCACGCGTCTCGCAATCTCAGATCGACGAGCTGGAGCGCCTGCTGACGTCATCGCACCCTGTATGGGTGGCGGTGTGCCACAACGACCTGCAGTACGGCAACATCATGGCCCTCGCACCCAGCTCCCCTGGGGAGCCCTGCGCCATGCGCGGCCCCGCGCCCCAGCCGGGCCTCGGGGTCAGCAGTGACGGCGTCGACGGCGGTGCGGGGAGCCAGGCGGTGTCGGGGGCGGCGGCGAGGCCGGGATTCGGGGGGCGGCGGTCGAGCGACGACAGCAGCTGTGGGTTCGAGGAGGAAGGGGACGACGAGGAGGACGAGGGGGCGGAGGAGGCTGGGGCCGCCCGCGGGCGCGGGCGGTTTCTGCTGCCGGACGGCGCCGCCCGCGTGCGCGGCCAGAGCCCCGAGAGCAAGCGCGGGGCCGGCAGCTTCTCGTCGGCTTCCCCGCCGGCGCCGGCGGGGTTCCTCTCGAGGGGGCCCCCCGCGCTCAGCGTCCCGGGGCTGCGCGGCGGCGGCGGCGTCGGGAGCAGCGGCGAGGCAAGCACGGCCGCGCTGCCGTCTCCGGCAGCGGCGGGGGGCGCCGGGCGGCAGAGCGTGGCGGCGAGCTACCCGAGTGACGCGAGCACCTGGGGGCTCAGCACCCCCGCGGGTTACCCAGACCCGTGCAAGCCCGCCGCCGCGGCCGCGGCCGCC
>NW_014010632.1:0-4806 GCF_000611645.1 Monoraphidium neglectum
GCGCCGCGCAGCGCTGCCAGCAGCGCGGGCAGCGCGTGCTGCGCAAGCTGCCCAACCAGCAGCGGGGACGCGGCCGCCTGCGCGAGCACCCTGAGCGTAAGTTCCAGCTCGCGCCCCGCTTCGGGGTCGCAGCGCGCGAGCTGCAGCTGCTGCAGCGCCAGGCGGCACAGCGCGGGGACGGCGCCATCGTCGGCCAGGCACTCTGCGGACGAAAAGAGGGGGGGGGGATATGGCGGCCAGAGGCAGGTCGAGCGATGGAAGGGTTGAGGGGGTTGGGGAGTCGTGATCAAACTGCAATGGTGGTGACAAACAGCAGCCGCAACACGCGCACCGCCGCCCGTATGCGGCCAGGGCGGCGCTCGCACGCAACGCCTTGCGTTTCGCGCCGGCGCACCCGCGGCGCCGCGGCTCGAGCCAGGCATGCGCAGCAGGCGGTACACGAGCGCCAGCAGCCCCAGCCGGGCGTCTCTGGGCACGTCAGGCCCGAGCAGCAGGCTCGCAAATTGGGGGAAGAGCTGCTCGAGCAGCGGGCCCGCCTCTGGGGGCGGCTGCCAGGGAGGGCGGTCGAGCCACTCAGCCTCCGACATGCGGCCGCGGGGCGGCGCAAATGCATCTGATAGGTAGAGCAGCGCCGGCCCGCGGCCGACGCCGGTTTTAGCATAGCTGGGGTCGCACAGCTGCGCGGCGACCCGCAGCGCGTGCGCGTCGCCCGTCGCGCGCTCCGCCCGCGCGCCGCCCGCCTCCTTGAACACGCTCAGCACAGAGAGCATCAGCAGCTGGTCGCAGCGGCTGCTGCCAAGCTCGCCGTCGGCGGCCGACGCGTCGCTCGCTTTTTGTAGGCATGAAAGCATGAGATCGACGGTGACGTCACCCTGCATCACCACACCGCGCCGCGCCTCGTCGCACGCGTGTGCGAGCAGGGCCAGGGTGGCGGCTGCCGCCATGCGCGTGAAGGCATCGGCTGGGGACTTTGTGGCGAACGCGGCCACGGCCTCGATGAACCCCGGGTGCAGCGCGGCCTGTGGTTTCGGTGGAGCAGCGGGTTGCAAGCTGCGCGGCGCCGGCCGGGGGCTTGCGGCAGGGCACGCCGAGCGAGGCGTGCGGGGCGTGCCCCACTGCGACGCGCGCCGACGCACCTGACGCGCGCGCGCTGTGATTGGGATGCTGCCCGCCTGGATCGCTAGTTTGAAAGCAGACAGCGCCACGCCTGTGTGGGGGCCGCCCGTCTCGGCCAGCTGCTGCATCAGTTTGTCTATCAGGGGCCTCGGCAGCGGCGCATCCACGGGCGGCAGCGAGGCCGCGAAACAGACGTGTTTAAGGTTTTCAATCTGGGCTAACGAGGACGAGTGCTGCTGAGCGGCCAGCTTGCGCGACAGGGACAGCACTTTGCTCAGCGCCGCGACGAGCGCCGGGTGGCAGCTCGCTGTGGCTGCACCCCCGGTGCTGCTGCTGCACGACGCGTCCTGCATCCCGGGCAGCACTGCAGCTCTACTGTACATGGGATGCTGGCCGAGCTGTAACGGCCCTCGCAACACCGGTATAAATGAGCGCACTGCCGACGATGTCTAGCGCGGTGAGACAAGCCAAGGAGATCTGCAAATATACCTCAATACCGGTAGGTTCCGGTCGTTGTCGTAATCAATGGTCTCAATAGGAGACCTGCGCGCGGCCGAAACTCTGTCTTGTTCCTTACTGATATAGATTCTTAGTATGATGAAGTGGGTGAAAGCCGCGCCAACGGCTGTGCAGTATGTGTGGGGCTGTGCAGGCTGGAAAAGAAGCTGGGGGCACCCACAGACACTTCTAGGTGTCCCCGCTTCGAATTATACACACCTACAAAAGCACGGAGAGGAGTCGGAGCAGCCGCGAAGCTCAGCGCGCCCGCCAGCCGTGTGCCTGGAATCCGGAGGTTGCCTCGGGTGGTTGTGAAGTGCAGTGCGTGTGCAAAACCTACCAGCCGTTGGCGCGGAAGTTCAGCTTTGAATTATGCTGGTACGCGTCCGTGGGTGGCCAGGGTCTGGCAAGGTGCTGAGAGGAGCCAGAAGGCAGATGAGTCATAATCCAAAAGCCTCGCCAAAGGGCAGGGTAAGGAAAAGCTAGCCAAACTCACCAGCTGTGTGGCGCAACTCCCCAGACAAAAATTTGGCATTGTCATGATGATAGGGCTGCAAGCCGGCTTGAATTGCCACCCCAGCTCCCCAGCTCGCATGCGCACACAACAGGCAGGGCGTGTGTCTGAAAGACGCAACACCACGCAACATCAGTCCCCTGAAAACCCCGCGCGCATGCACAACAACTCAAAGCATCGTTCATGACCTAAAGCCCCTAGAATCTGCCTGCTGTCTGCGCCGCTCGCCGTCCGCCGTCCGTCGCCGTCGCCGCCGACCGCCGACCGCCGCGGTTGCCAAAACACGCCTAAATGCGCAGCCGTCCAGACTGGAATTTTTCAGCAGCCCACGCATCGAGGCCATGGTTGCCGTCATGTTGGGCCGCAAATATGGAGATGCGTTCCAAGCAATCCGTGGCCATGCAAGACGGTGACGCGCCGAAAACGCGGGGGCTGTGTCGGAAGAACAGCGTGTCCAGCGCTTTCCAAAGGGAGGTACGCGTGTACCCATGCATGACCAACTCCCCAAATATGAGGGCGCATTCCTCGCAGAAATTGTCGCGATCTGTGATTATGCGAGTGAACCGGATGAATTGCGCATCGAGGATGTTGTACTTGCAGGCGCCCGCCAGGTTGGAGGTGATGGGGGGGAAGCGGGCTACGGGGGACTGTGCGCGTATCGCACGGAACTCCTCCTTGCGCCGTTTGTCATACAGGTGTGTAGACAAGAAAACCACGGCCGGCGGGGGCAGTGGTCGTGGCATCAGACTCGCCCGGGGCATTCGACGGTGCCGCAGCCGCCGCCGTACGTGGTCGCGGGGTGTGGGTGCGGCTCGCGAGGTGGCGTGCAGCCCCAGGTCCAGGAAAGAGCAAACAGCAGTGCCATCACGGGCCGAGGATAGGTGCAGGCAGGATGGGTAGATGCCCTTGAATCCGCCGTTTTCCTGGTCATCAAACTGTAACCAGTCGATGTAAGGGTTTCCAACCGTGAACACGTCATCCACACATACTTGATCATCGCACAGGCCCGCAGGATGTGCAAGGCAGCCCACGCTTTGCAAGCCAGCGCCCCAGCAGGGTCTGCAAATTGGCGTGTGCCACCTTAGGGGTGTGGCGCTCTGATACATCCGCGGCAGGGCGCATGCGCCGCGCTTCCGCAGCAAGCGCGCGCACAAAAGCCAGCTCGTGCATGTAGAGGTAGTAGGACGCGATAAAGACAGCTGGATTTTCTTGCTACCTACCCGGGTGAGTTCCTTACAGCAATGATCCCGTGCATCCCCCTCGCGGAGGTGGCGCGGAGCCCAGCAGCCGATCAACCGTGCCTAAGTCAGCGTGACCACGCACCCAGTGCCGCGACGGACCCAAGCACGCCTGCAGGTAGACCTGCAGAGTCACTCCCATGCATGTGAGTCTTGCTCACGACAATGACCGTTGCTCCGTTATATGTTTCGACCGTGCGCACACTCAAGCTGTACTGCAATGAGGCGGCAAGCTGTACTGCAATCAGGATTCTGATCCAGTGCAGGGGCCAGCAGGGCGCCGCACTCAGCGAGGACGAGTGATGCAGAGGTTTTGTTACAGGCGAGCACTGCCGGTGGATCGCATTTATGGGAGTACATGGGTGTGAGTGTGTGCACGCAAGTCATCCGGATGATGCGTGCTGACAACACAGGCAATAACTCGCATGCGCCAATTTGCGATGCGCTTCGCCGGCCGTAGGGGTGGCTTGCAACTGACAGGAGCGCACGCCGCGCATTGCACCGCGTGTGCACGGCCACAACTGAGAGGGTGCATCGAGGCAGTTGAGCGATGGGGCTGCACAAGCGGCCTGCAGCCAGCCAGGGTCGACAAACCAAGCATGTGGGTGCGCGGCAGCGGACTCAGCCATGCACACAGCAGCCGCAGCCACGGCGTGGTTCGCGCTGCGCTTCTGGCGGTGGCTGGTTCCCTACAAGTTGCCGAATTTTGCGGCGGCAAAGCGAAAACAACAGGAACTGGCGGAAAAAGCAAAAGGCTTCGCTGCGGCGAAAAATGCTGTGGCATAGGATGGAGGCACACAATTAATCAAGCGCAATCAAGGCAAGCCTGCCAGGCAGGACAGCGGGCTTTGCACGGCAACGCTGTGCACACCGCCCAAGGAAGCGCCGGAAGATGCTGCAGCGCACGTGTGCGGGGGACACACAAATGGGCAGGCGGCGAGCGGCTTGTGCTGGCGTGGATTGCCGGTCTCATCAAAAGGCAAAGGCGAGGGCGCCACGCCCCTCTCCTGCTGCCCCTGTCTCGTGCACGCCCTGAATCGGCCACTGTGCGGGGCAAACCCCTCCCAACGCCTAGCCCCACCACTGCTGCTGCCCCCACCCCTGCCGCCCGCCCGCCTGCCCCCACTGATGTTGCTGCTGGTAGCCCCCTCCGCCGCCGCCGCCGCCGCCGCCCTGAATCTGCGCGTGGCCATGGCCGCCGCCGCTGGTGACCGCGATCCTCTGCGGCCCCTGCTGCTGCTGCTGCTGCCCGCCGCGCGGCAGCCGCTGCTCCGCGGCGCGCCGCCACTCGGCTTCGAAGGCCTGGGGGTCCTGCACGCCGCCCCGCAGCTCTTCCTGGGTTTGCAGGTGGCCATGCGCGTCGCGCTTGCGAGTGGTGATGCGCTCCTGCGAGAGGGGCGCGAGGGGCGGCGGCGGCAGTGGCGGCAGGGGGTGCGTAAT
>NW_014010632.1:5067-7788 GCF_000611645.1 Monoraphidium neglectum
GGGGGGGGGGGGAGTGTGCGGCACAGGGTGAGGTGTCGGGGGGCGGCGGCGCGAGGCGTGCGGGGATTGTGCAGGAAATGACCGACAGCAGGGTGCGGCGGAGCCTTCTGCCAAGGGACAGCGCGATCAAGGTGCAGCGCCCCCCGCTGCTTCGCAGGCCTCAGTGCGCGCGATCGCGCAGTCGCAGCGGCAGCGCCGCGCACGTGCGGACACTGAAGCCTAAATTCCCAAATCCCTGCAGCTGCAATCTGCAGCCGGCTCACCCTGTCGCCGATGCCGCGCGCGATGGTGGTGCGCTGGCCGGCGCGGTCGTCAACAATGGTCTGCGTCTCGCGCACCTGCCAGGCGCACAGGCAGGTGGGGTGTGGGCTTGTGAGGGACGGCTTGGTGTGTCCTACTGGTAAGCAGGGACCGCGCGTGCTCTGGCGCCCAACAATCACAACTTGCAGCTTGCAGCAAGGACGCTGCCTGCCTTATCGCCCGCAAAAAGGGATGCGTGCAAAGGCGTGGGTTGATCGGTACCGGACTCGTGGGAGACCAACCCAAGCATTGCGCATCATTTAAGGACAAAAACCCGGCACAGCCAAGGCCGCCCGCAACCCCCCAATCAACGTGCTTCAACTCATCAACACAACTGGCAGCCCCGGCCCCCCGCCAAAGCCGGCTTCTGCAGAGCAAAGCCTCCCCACGAAACAGAGGCCGCTGCCTCGCGCTCACCCCGCCAGAGGCGCGCGTCGACGTCGTCACCCGAGTGCCGTCCGAGTTGTATGTGCTGCTCTGGCCCATGTACACGGCGCCCGGCGGCAGCGCCCCCGACGCGGCCGCGGCGCCGGTCGAGCGCAAGGCGCCGCCCATCTCCCGCATCATGTTGTCCATCTGGGGGTTGCAGGCGGTTGCAGTCGGTTGAAAGCGGTTGAATCACCGCAGGGTTGGGTTTTATAGCGCCGACAGGCGGCTGGCACGGGGCAGGGATGTGAGGGCTGGTAAGGCGCATGGAGAGGTGCTGGCGCCCGGCCTGCGGGCGGCTGCTGCAAAGCTGCCCCGCAGGCTCCAGGCAACTCAGATGCAAGGCACCCTTGTCGCCCTGGCGTGATCAGCCAGCCAACGCTCACCTGCGCAAACATGCTGCCAAACAGGCCGCCGAAGCCCGCCCCCATGCCCATCCCCATGCCGCCAAAGGGGCCCCCCATGCCCATGCCGCCGCCGCCGAAGAGGCCGCCGCCAAAGGGATGGCCCCCAAAAGGGGCGAAGCCAGAGAACGGCGCGCCGCCGAACGGCGGCGGCCCCTGGTGCTGCTGCTGCTGCTGCTGCTGGTAGTGGTGGGGCCCGGCGTGAGGGTAGCCCTGTTGCTGCTGGTGGTGATGCTGCTGCTGCTGGTGCGGCTGCCGCGGGTAGTGGTGGTGGCCCGCACCAGGCCGTGGCTCGCGCTGCTCGTGGGTCAGATTGGGCTCCTCATCTGCACAGGGAAGTGCAAGTAGGGATTCATGCGCTGGTGCAAGGAACAACCAAGGCTCTTGCAATGCAGATTCAGTGCTAGAACGGCCCCCCTGTCATGCGGCATGGCGCCACATAAGCGCTAGCGGAGACGGGCGCGCGACTTGCATGCAGTGCGCGCACCGTCGGGCTCCTCTACAAACGCAGGGTGGTGCCGGGGAAAGTGGTCGTGAAGGTGGTCGTCCTGAGATATCTCTTCCACATGCGGACGTCCCTAGCGAGAGCCACAAGGAGGGCTGGTAAGCTGGCCGGCCCCGCAGGCGCATATGACAAGGTCCGGCACGCACACGCACCTGACCACGATGGCCATGAGGTCCCTGGTCGCCCAGCATCGCCGCTCAGCTATCCAGCGTCCCGGAAACCAGCCAACAGATCACACGACAACCTGCGCGTTCGCCTGGCGTTGTTCGTGTACAATTTTGAGACACTCCAAACGAAGGAGATATGTAATCTGAGAACAGGTCTTTGGTGGTACTCCTGGGGGGGGTGCTCGACGCACTATGGTGACATCACTCATAGGCCAGCTGGGCGGGGGTATGATGGATTGTGGTGCCATCACTCAAAGGCCAGCTGGTGATACAGCACCACGAACAGTGTGGAAAGGGTGTTGGACGTCGATACCGCCCGCCATGCTGGCGTGCCAGCAGCTGCCGCGTGGGGCGCCGCGTACATGATGATTTGCAACAATGCTGCAGAAACGGCACATTTCAGCCCTTTGATAATAGTTACTTGTGTGCGCTAGTAGCATTATCACATGTGCTTGCAAGAAAGCATGCAAAGAGCGAATAGGCATGTTGCCAATAGCTGGTGCAGCCCGCCAGTCCAGCGCCAGTCCAGAACTCCAACCCGCCCTCCATACGGAAGCCCCACCACTCACAGGACACCCCTGCATGTGCGCACTGGACACGAGTCCAAGAACTTTGCCAAGCGACACGCCTGCCACCAAGCACCCCCGTCCCCAAGACTGCCCCGAGCACCCCCCGAGCCGGGCGGCTTCCCAGCAGCTACTCGTTCGAGTCCGCCAGCAGCGCAAACGCGTTGACCAGGCGCGTGGACGCCGCTACCTGCTGCCGCTTCTCCTCCAGAGCCTTGAACAGCCGCTGCCCCTTGTTAGCCGCCTCCTTAGCATCCGCAGCATCCTTCGCCTGCTTTGCCTCCTTTGCTTTTGCCGCCGCCGCCGCTGCCGCGCCGGCCGCATCTCCCTTGCTGGCGGGCGGCGCCTTAGCC
>NW_014010631.1:0-571 GCF_000611645.1 Monoraphidium neglectum
GGGGGCACGCCTACCGGCAGGGGCACGCGGGGGGCGAGGCCGCTGAGTGGTAGCAGCAGCGGCGGCGGCGGCGGTTTCGGAGGGAGCGCGTCGCGTCTGTCGGTTCCCGCCTTCGCCTCTCTGGAGGACGGCCGGGCAGCGGCGGCGCCGCCGCAGCAGCAACCGCAGCAGCAGCAGCAGCAGCAGCAGCAGCAGCAGCAACAGCAACAGCAGCAAACGAACCCGCACTCTCATCAGCAGCACCCGCCCGCGCGTCCGCCTCGGTCAGCAAGGGGCGGCAGCACGGACATGGATGCGGACAGCGCAGCCTCGCCGGCGCCAGCGCTGCTGGGCAGGGCCGACGGGCGCCGGCGGGCGGGCAGCGGCGACGGCGGCGGCGGCGGCGACGAGGGCGGCGGGCCGGGCGCGGCCGCGGGGCGCAGGGGTGGCGTGGCGGGCCGTGGGTTGGGGCCAGGGGCGGAGGCCCCGCAGTCTGCGCAGCCCCGCCGCAAAGCGGCCGAGCACGACGCGCCTCCGCAGGACCGCGGCGCCGCCGCCGCGCAGCCGCGCCACGCGCGCCACGGCAGCGGCG
>NW_014010631.1:1338-8291 GCF_000611645.1 Monoraphidium neglectum
CGGAGCCGGGGATGGCGCGCGGACGGCGCGCGCCGCGTCGCCGACGCTCGACGACCCGCAGGCGTTCCCGGTGCTGCGCGGCGGCGGGCAGCCGGCGGCAGCGGCAGCAGCAGCGCTCGTGGCGGCGGTAGCGGCAGCAAGGGCGGATTGGGGCCGTCGTTGGTCGATATTCTGTCCGGCCAGCAGCCCGGCGGCCCCGCGCCGCAGACGGCGCGCTCAGACGCGTCCGCGCCCGCCGCCCCCGGCGGCGCCGCCAGCAGCCGCAGCTCGCCGGCGCCGTCGTCGCCGGCCGCGGCGGCAGCGCCCGCGGCGCCGGCGGCGGATCCGTTCCGGCTGGAGGAGGGCGATTTTCCGGCTCTGGGCAGCCGGCGGGCCAGCCTCGCTAGCAGGCCAGCCCCCGGGAAGCCCTGACCCGCCAAGCCCAGCCCAGCTCGGCTGCCCTTTGCGGCAGCGCGCACGTACTGCTGGCGCGCGCCGCCCGATGATGTCACCATCTGTCCGTGCCGCGGCGTTATGCCACTGTCAGCGAGCGAAACGCGCGGCTGGCTTGCCGCCTTGAGCAGCACCTCACCCAAAATGCAAACAGCAACGTATACAAAAAACCGCAGTTTTGTGTCGGCTGTTTGGCGCCCGTCCCTTGGGTCTTGTATGCCGGCGTGCCTGCTGCCCCTTCCTGTGCTGCTTTTCGCTGCTGTTGGTTGTGAGTGAGGGCAGACAACGAGGATTGTGGACGGTCCTCCCGGTAGTAGCTCGCTGCACTGCACTCCCAGCTTTGCTTTTACATTTTAGTGTTACTGCCGCGCGGGTCCCGCCGCCGCACCATGCGCCTTGCATGCGCCCTCAGGGCTCAACCCGGGGTTCTCACCCTCCATCCCATGTCCTGCGCACCCGCCACCTGCGGGCGGCGCCCCAACGAGTAAGCAGTCCGGCAACGCGCCGCCCGCGCCTCTCCCGCTGGTCGGCGCCCCGTCAGCCGCCGCCCGCTCGGCTTCCCGCCGCAGCCGCGCCTCCGACAGCCACCCTCTCACCCTACCCCACGCCTCGTCGTGCCGGGCCGCCTCGGCACGCGCGGCGCGCTGCAGCCGGGCAGCGTCGCGCCAAGCAGACAGCGCCCTGCCGCCGAGGGCGCGGGCCAGCCGGGCGTCCGCGACGTGCTGCGCGCGCAGCTGCTGCAGCAGCCGCTCGTTGGCCTGCGGGCCGCGGATTCAAGTGTGGAAGGCACTGCGTCAGCATGCGGCCTGCGAGGCCCCCTGCCCGCTCGCTGGTGCGCACTGTGCGCAAAGTGCTTGTGATGGCACCCAATAGGCAGGCCCTGCAGCGCTGGGCAGTCGGGCGGGGACCACGCAGACGAAGCTCACCAACTGCTCAGCGCAGCATCGCCACGCCCGCAGGGCGCGCCGGGACAGCGACGCCTTGCGCACTGCAGTCGCCTCGCGCCGCCTGTGCTTCGCGCCGGCAGCTGCCTCGCGCAGCACGGTCACCGACCGCGCGCACAGGTGGTGCCGCCGCAGCGCGCCGGCCGCCGCCCAGGCCCACACAGCGCGCAGGCAGCGCTCCAGGAGCGCGCGCTCGCGCGCGTTGCGCAAGACGCCAAACGCCCGCACCTCACGACCAACTTTCCGCCAGCGCCTGCACAGCGAAAGCGCGTGTGTGGAGGTGCACCATCTTGCGAACTGAAACCCAACAACAACCCACTAAGGGCTGCTGTATCAGCCAGCTATGCTCAGCAGCTGCTTCCGCCAAAGCAGGACCCGTCCCCGCAACCCAGCAGCGCCCACCTCCTGAACACCGCGTCCCTCCACGCCGCCAGCGCCCGCCCGGCCAACCGCCGCGCCCGCCATCCCGTCGCCCCCGCATTCCGGCTGCGTGCACGCCGCACGAGCTCAGCCCACGGCTCCCAGCCCCACCGCCGCGCGAGCACCGCCTGGTAATGCGCCCCTGCGAGCGCCGCCTGCCCCGCAGCCAGCTGCGCCTGCAGCTCGCGCAGCCGCAGCTGCCGCTGCCGCTCGGCGTCTGCAGCGGCGCGCTCCTCGCGGCCCAGCGCCTGGATGACGGCGGCCCTGGGCTCCAGCTGCGGCTCGGCTGCCTGGTAGAGGGCGGGCACTTGTGTTGCTGTGTGCCGTGGAAGCGTAAACTGACCTGACATTTTGGGTTTGCGGCGGCAGTTGGATCTGGGGCCTGGCTGCTGCTGCTGCTGCTGCTGCTGCTGCTGCTGCTGCTGCTGCTGCTGCTGCTGCTGCTGCTTGCAGCCCTCCTCCTTCACAGAACATGACTGCTGCTTGGGCGGCGGCGCCTCGCCCGACGGCTCGTCAGCCGGCAGTGACCGGGCGTCGCCTATCGCAGCCGTGTCAGCGGCAACCTGCACAACGGGCGCCTTGCCAGGGGAGCCAGGGTCAGCCGCGACGCAGCGCAGCGCATCGGGCGCGGGCATTGCGCCGCTGTTTCCTCTGGTTTCCGCTGCACCAAACGGTGCTGCATTGGCGCAGCCATCTACATCGCCCTGCGGCTGCGGCTGCGGCAGGGCTACTTGACCCGCTGCAGCAGCTGAGGGTGCTGCTGGTGCTGCCAAGGGTGCTGCCACTAGAGAGTCCTGCTCGTCACCGGTGCCGCCGCCGTCTCCTCTGCCGCAGCTGCTGTGCAATCTGCTGGTGCAGCTAACGCCGCCGCTGCTGCGCCCGCTGCTCCGCCCGCTGCTGCATCCGTTGTTGTCCGCAAGCCTGCTGTTTACCGCTCCTGCACTTGAAGCAGTGGCTTTGGTGGTGCAAACCCCATCACCGCCGGTGAGCGATGCGACAGCCTCCCCACCCACGCTGTCAGCTTCTTGCCTTCGAGGCGCGGCACAGCATGCAGCTGCCACTTCCTGGCGCAGCGCGATCCTGGCGAGGAGCCGCTGCTTCGCGCCCGCTGTTGCCGCCGTGCAGTCGCTGCCGGCCTGGGAGCAAGGGCGTTTGTTTGGCGGCCCCGCTGCCGCCGGCACTCCCTGCGGCCGCTGCTCCTCCTGCTGCCGTTGCCTCTCCCGGTGATGCTGGGGCCGGTGCGCTTGCTGTGGGCGAAGAGTCGCGCTAGCTGCCGCAGAAGTTGGCGACTGCGCTTTTGCTGCCAAGCCTGACGTGTGGCGAGAAGCACGGGCGCCGACCAACAGCGTCGTCGCCGCGCCAGTGCCCGGCATGGGGCAGTGCAGCCGACGCGCCGCCGAGGTGGCCGCCGCCACCTGGCGCCAGTTGACAAGGCGGCTGTGCAGGAGGTATAGGCGCCTGAATTGATCTGCCACCCGCTCCTTGCGCTCACGTTCCTGCAGTGGTCAGTGCCAGGTGAAGATGGTGCTGGAATCTGGAAATAAACAAGGCTTGCGTGGAACACATTGCTAACATGCGCTTCGCTGCATGGCGTTGCCTGGAGCGCTTCTCAAAGCAACAGGTGCCGTCCATCATCATGTGACTGGACACACACATCGCGACGGCACCAGTGTGTCCAGTCACATGATGATGAAGTGGGCGATGACCATATGGGCGCGAGAGTGCAGCCGTGCTCGGGACAAGCAGCCCACCTCAAGCTCGATCAACCGCCACCGCTCCAGCTCCCGCTGCTGCTCTTCCCGCAGCACCAGC
Source organism: Monoraphidium neglectum (assembly GCF_000611645.1). Classification (NCBI taxonomy): domain Eukaryota; kingdom Viridiplantae; phylum Chlorophyta; class Chlorophyceae; order Sphaeropleales; family Selenastraceae; genus Monoraphidium; species Monoraphidium neglectum. Next base: position 4,947 of record NW_014010631.1, read on the forward strand.
TCGGCCCTCAGCTGCGCCGCCGCGCGCGCCTCTGCACGCCACGCTGCCAGGCACGCATGCAGCCGGCGCAGGCGGCAGAAACCGCCGGCGACCTGCCACCGGTGGAGGGCCGCCTGGGCCGCCGCCGGGTCGGTCATTGGGCATGCCCTGCGCCAGGTTCTGAAGGCGTGCCGTAAGCTGCAAAGGACAGGGGGAGCAGGGGGAGCGTGGGACGCGCGCTTGTGCAGCTCGCAGCACAATTTTCCTGATTGGTGCTGAGTTGCTGAGATGTCGTGCAACACACTCGGAGCCGTCGCAATACGCGCCGCATTACGGCTACACAAACGACCCCGCAGCCCACCTTGAAGCATTGCACATCGCAGCCGCCAGCTTTATCCTGCGCTTGCCAGCTGCGGCTGCCGCGTGCCACCCGAGCAGTACCGTGTGTGCCAAACGCGTCGTGCGAGCTTGGGCGAGCTGGTTTGCCCTCTGGATCAGCTCGCACTGCTTCCCACCATTTCCTGCTGTGGCCGCTGCCACGAACGCAGGACCTGTCGCTGCTGGTGCGTCGCCTGACAAACCTGCAAACGACTCGCAATGCCACCGTTGGACCTTGTTCGCCCCTGATGCTTTCACCTCAGCCGCCGCTGCCGCTGCTGCTGCTGCTGCTGCTGCCATCGCTTTGGCGCCCAGGTCTTGCAGTGGCGCAGCCTCCAAGTGCGCAAAGCACAGAGCTGCCCTCAGATCAGCCGCCGCGCGGCTTTGCATGCGACCTGCCCGCCCGTCTGCCGCGGAGCTCTTGTACTGCAGGGGGTGCGTGCTGCACCCTGCGGCACTCCCGGCGCTGGCACCAGGCCCTGAACACCGCATCAGGCGCAAGCCACGGTCCGTCCGCTCCAGGACTTTTGACCGCCAGCAAGGGCCGCCGCTGCTGCTGCAGGGGCTGTGTGTGCTGGCTGCACTGAAATCGCTTGCGTCTGGCATGGCTGGCGCCCTGCTGCAGCGCAGCAGCTGCTGCGCTGCACGGCCGCGGCGCTGGTCCTGAGCTGCTTTAAATGATAAGGTGTCCCAGCCTGCCCCGCCACCGGACTGGGCATTGTCTGTGCCGTGAACATGCCCCAGGCTGCTGGTCGCACAGCTGGCTCCTTCCCACAGGCTGTGGCCAACCCAAGTGTCTGGTGGCCCCCGAGGGCCCCCCACCTCAGCTTTGCCTGGCGGGAGGGCAGCTGCCCAGAACGCTTCAACTGCGGCGCATTCTTTCAAATGAGCGGTAGCGCCGGCTGCCCAACACTGGCTGAGCATGTCCGACACATCAGGCTCGTTCTGCGGCGGCGCAGCAGCAGCCGGTTGCGCTGCAGCGCTACCTTGATCAATCGGAAGCGCCTTGCCACGTCCCCATCCACCATGCTGCTGCTCAGCAGCAATCCACTGCTTGCGAAGCATTTGCCATTTTGTTACGCCATCCATTCCTCGATGAGCAAAGAACAGTCAATGTTCGAGGTTGACCCCGCTGATGCAAACGAAGTTTGCACGGAATGGATTCAAATACATGTAATGCTCTTGATTTAACGTTCTCACGTATCGCCACGGTTGTAATGTTCATGTAGCAGCGCGTATCGGCGTCCCTCTGCCGATACCATGAATACCACGGTGACGTCTGAACACACAATTTCTACAGTAACAGTGCTTATCTCAGTGGTCCAACGAACCCCCTGATCGTCACTCTGCGCAGATCATCCGTGATCAACTGCGTTGATGGCGAGCTGGGGTGGACTGCAGCGGATCAGGGCCTTGACAGGGTTGCTAGCAAGGTGCGACGGCACCATTGGTGGACTAATCGCTCGCGGTTGCAACTCCATTTCGATCATGGACCTCCCGCCTCAATGAGTGACCACAGTTGAGCTATGTGCAATTGTGTGTACTATGCAGAGCGGGGAGAGGAGCTTGGACGCCCCAGCAGGAAGGCATAGCGGCTGGAGGGCTGCTAGTGACCTGGTCGCTACCTGCGTCGCCGCAGTGCGTTGATGCGCTGCAACCCTGGAATGGGTTTGCTTGCGGCTACGCAAAGGCAGCAAAGAGCAAAGGTGTGGCATGGGGCGCGCACGCTGCTACTGGTCACTCTGCTATTGCAGGACCAATGCTGACAACAGCATGCATTCTGAGTTGCGCGCATTGTTCCCGCAACCTAGAATGTGGGCGCAACGGAACGTGCCTCGTCTATCAACAGCCACCTGTGAACCCGCCCACCTGCCCAATGGGCCCTGTGACGTCTCATTGCCATGCCAGGCGGCGGCGGCGGCAAGAAGCAGGGCGGCGGCGACTCAGCGTCAGCCGCCACGGCAGCAGCAGGGGATGGCGCAGAGCAGCCCGACTTCAACTTGGAAGAAATCGAGCGGTGGATGGGGCAGTTGGATACCCTGCCCAGGCGATCACAGTCCGTGTTCATCTGTCTGCAATTCATCCGAATAATCAATGTCCCACACCAGGCCGGGTCTTGCGGCGTTGCCTGCGTCCCCGCCCCAGCTGCCGCAGCCGCCGGCAGCCGTCGGCCCTGTCCCTTTCCCCAACCCCTGCCCTCGCCCCCTTCCCCCCAGGCCGATGGCGGCGTCAGTGGACCACCTGCAGCACCAGCTGGCCGGCGTCCGCACTGGCAGGGCCAACCCAGGGCTGCTGGAGAGCATCCCAGTGGAGGCCTATGGGGAGAAGCTTCCCCTCAAGGCTTGCGGCACCGTGACAGTGCGCAGCCCCCAGATGCTCGCGGTGTCGGTGTTTGACTCAGAGGTGAGTCATACGGGAGTGGCACGGCCCACGGCTGTTGGCAAGGGTCAAGGCGATGCAGGGGGCCTGGGACGCCTGCTGCCCAGCATCTGCAGCCTCGCCCTGTCCCGCGGTGCCGGATGGTCGGGCGCTGCTGCTCGGCTCGGCTCGCTGCTGATGTGGTGGCGTGGCGGGGCCGACGCGGACGCCCTCACCTGACTGTGCCCCGTCGAATTCGCGCCCGGCCCGTCCCGCTGGGACTGAATGTGCGCGCAGCTGGTGTCGTCGGTGGTCAGGGCGATCCAGAACTCCCCCCTGAGCCTGGCGCCCTCCAGCGAGGGCGGCGATGTGCTGGTCAAGCTGCCGCGGATGACCAAGGAGACCATAGAGCAGGCGCGGACCCAACCACGGCGCTCCACGCGGCGGTCGGGAACGAGGGGCTGCCAGGCTGCGCTCTGGGGCCGTGCGGCTTTGGGGTGGGGGGTCGCCAGCGGTTGTGACGCTTGTTGCAGTTGGGGATCCGGCAGAGACTGCGGGCGTATGGGTCCTGGGTTGCCGTGGGAGGCCATTCTCTCAGTGTAGGTCACACTCATACCCGCACACCTCCAC
>NW_014010630.1:0-7517 GCF_000611645.1 Monoraphidium neglectum
CCCTGCGGTATCTGGATGTGATGGAGGCCCTCAAATCGAGGGACCCCGCCGCCTGCATCCGCGCGCTGCACCATTATTTCGACTCGGCCGGCGGCGGCGCGGCCGCGGGGGGCGCTGCGGGGGTGCCGCCGGGCGCGGCGGCGGCGGCGGCGGCGGCGGCGGCCGGGGAAGCGTCCAAGGGTGAGGGTGTGTTCCGCTTCGGCGTGCATGTGCAGCTGCGAATTTCACGACACGATTTCAAAAACAATGGGATGCCTGCTGTTTATCATACCAGTGCCCGCTCCAAGCCCTTGCTCAAGACACAAATAACATTTCACAAGCTGCGAGCCCGCCGCCCCGCCCAGGCCGCTGCCAGAGCGCCCTGCTGACCCTCAGCGCCGCCCACGCCGAGCTGGGCCACACCGCCGAGTCCCTAAGGGCGCTGCACGAGGCCCTGCGGCTGGCGCAGCAGCAGGTGGGAAGCTTCCCCCTCAACCCCCCAGGGCGCGAGCGGCGCGACCCGCGCGGCCCCTTGGCAGGCGCAGACGTGCGCCTCTTGGCAATTTCGAGACGCCTGCGATGCTTTTTGCATGTTTGTTTCTGTCCGTCTGCCACACCAATGGACATTCTGGGTTGCAGGCGCGCTCGTCGACCCGTGAGCGACGCCCCCGGCGCACCTCACGCAGGGCGACACCTGGGCGCTCGCCCACTCTCTGGCGGCCCTGTGCCGCGTCGTGATGATGTCAGAGGGCGTCAGCGAGGTGCCCGCCGCGGCGGCGGACGGGGACGCTGGGGGTGAAGACAGCAGCGGCGGCGGCGCTGGGCCGCCCGCGGGTGGGCTGGACCTGGCGGCTGTCCAGGAGCAGCTGCAAGCGCTGGAGCTGCTCAGGTGGGCGGTGCTGACGTGGCGGCAGATGAATTCAGGGTCAGGGCAGGGGTGACGGCGAGTCCAGCAGGCAAGTTCTGGGCGCAGCACCTTGGACTTACGCGGCTGTGGTTTGTCCCGCGGATGCGGCTCTGCTCGCCGCAGACATCGGCAGCAGATGTCTTGCAAGCCGGCGTTGTGACAAGCTCTGCTTTTTTTGGAGGTTTATCATACGTGCACTTCCAGGGTATGCCACTCACCCCCTAATACCCCAGGCGGTGCCTGAAGATTGCCTGCCAGCAGCAGTGCCCGCACATCGCGGCGTTCGCGCGGCTCGCAATCGCCCGCTTCGACCTGCAGCATGCCTCCGCGCCGCCGCAGCCGCGGGCGCCCGCGCCACAGGCCGCCCCTGGCGGCGCAGACCCAGGGGGCGGCCCCGAGGCGGCACCCGCCTGTGCGGGCGCGCTGCGCGCGCAGGCAGCGCTCCGGGACGCGTGCGTGCTACAGCACGCGGCTGCGCTCGCGGCCGCCGCGCCGCCGGCCGCGCCGGCGGCGGCCGCTGCGGCAGCTGCGCCGCAGCTTCCGGGCGCGCCGCAGCGGGGCAGGGTCGGGGAGCTGTACAACCCTTCGAGCGTCTTTGGCTCAGACGCCCGCGGCAGCCTGCGCGCCAGCGCGCGCGCGTGCGCGCAGGCGGCGGGCGCCGCGCACCTGCTGCAGGCCGCCGCGTGGCGCCAGTACGGCGCGCCGGGCCTGGCGGTGGCGCACGCGCTCGCGCACCTGACGTGCTGCGGCGCTGGCGGCGGCGGCGACGGCAGCGGCGGGGGGGATGCGGCGACGGCGTGGGCGCAGCTGGTGACGCTTGCGCTGGAGCAGCAAGGTGCGCCTTCGCCCACGCCGCGCGGCGCTGCGCTGGGTGGCACACCACGCGGGGATGAGATGCTCCAGCCGCACACCCATATCCTGCCTGCGGCCCTGTACCCGTGCTGAAGGCGCCTCCCGTTCACCACCTCTTCTGCTGAGAAACCACACCTCTGCCCACCACTCACCAGCCATCCACTCAATCACCCACACAACAATTCCAACGACTCATTCACCACCCGCCAACCGCCCTTTGTCAGGCCCAACCGCCGCTGACGCTGTCCTGTCGGAAGCGGCTGAGCAGTATGCCCTGCAGCTGCCCAAGCAGCTGGCGGCCGTGAATGCGGGGATGATGCAGGCGCGCGCGGTGGAAGAGGGGGATGCCGCGGCGGCCGAGGTGGGGCGGGCGGTGTGTCCGGGGTTTGCAGCGCAGGGCGGGCGGTCTAGTGCAGTCTGCAGCTCTGTATGTGGGGATGACTTTGTTTCGCACACAGCTTGGTTGTTGTCGCATGCAAGGCTTGGTCGCTGGCTGGCCCGACTTGTTGTTGGGAGGACGAGTGCTGACCCTCACATCAATTAGGTGCCTGCTCTGCCTGCTCTGCCTGCTCTGCCTGCTCTGCCTGCTCTGCCTGCTCTGCCTGCTCTGCCTGCTCTGCCTGCTCTGCCTGCTGTGGAGGCCGCCCGGCAGCTCATCGTCGCGCAGGCCCACAGCAGCGCTGCCGTGCCACACCTTCCCGAGCTCGGCGGCCACGGAAGCAATGACCGGTTCGCATCGCATCAGTCAACCTTCCCACAAAGGCCCCCTCACCCCGCCAACACTCACATCGTCACACATGCGCACCCTCTCGCTTTTTTTCTCTCGCACACGAGTAGACTCATGCCCACACATCGCCAAAAAAAAGACAAATTGCTCACACATTTGCCACACATGACAACACGCAACCCCACACGGTCACCAGCTGTGGCTGTCTGAGCTGGCGTCCACAGCGGAGCCAGGGCCGGGGCTGGATCGAGAAATCAAGCTCGACGCTGCGCTGGCCCGCGCGGCCGCGCTGGCGGCGGGCGGCGCGCTGGCGGCGGCGCACGACGCGGCGGCGGGCGCTTTCCGGGACGCGGCGCGGGCAGGCATGCAGGTGGGCCGCGGGGGGGGCGTGCGCGCGGCGCGCTCGAGTATTTTGGGTGCACGCTCTGTAGCTGGGCGCCTCGGAGGGCTTTCTCGCATCCGCCGCTGCATATGGTATCCACACGAATGTCGACGTCGGCAAAGCCAGCCGCCCAACTGGCCGCACACCATCGTAGACCTCCTTGCTGCCTTTTGCAAGCAATGCGCGACGCGGCCTCCTTGGCACGCCCCGTGTGACTTGACACTCGCAGGCCGCGGCCACGTCTGCGCTGCTGCAGCTGGGGGAGTTGCATCTGGCGGCAGGCGACCCCTCGGGCGCGCTGCCCTTTGCCCTGAGCGCCAGCCTGCACTGCCAGCGCCTCTGCCTCGCGCGCCCCGCGCCGCGCGCGGCGCTGCTCGTCGCGCGGCTGTGGCACGCGCTCGCGCCGCCGCCCGGCGGCGCGCGGCAGGCGCTGATGCTGCTGCGGGGGGCGCTGCTGCCCGCGCTGGCGGGGAGGGATCGGGAGGCTGTGGGGCAGCTGCAGGTGGCTATGGCTGAGGTGGCGCTTTCAGATAGAATGGATGTGGGGGTGGCAGCAGGGGGCAGCGAGTCCGAGCAGCGGCGAGGAGCCAAGGGCGCGGCAGCCGCCCGCGAGCGCGCCGCCCGAGAGGCTGCGGCTCGTCTGGAGGCGGGGGCGCGGGCTTTGGAGGTGGCAGGCGCTTGGCGCGGCGCGCAGGCGGCGTGGTCGCTGCTGGCGGTGCTGCGGCACGCGCGCGAGGAAGGAGGGTTGCGGGACGCAGCAGCGGCGCGCGCGCTCACGTGCCAACGCGGGCCACTGAGCTGTGCCGCTGGGTAACTACCCACAAGGGAACGAATGTCTATCTGCACTCTTGATGCTGTCTTGGGGGGCAGGATATCAAGCATGGCGTGGGGCCATGACCCGACGTTGCCAAGTCAGCTGGGAGCCTGCGCAGCACGAGCAGCATCAGCATGAGTCGTGGTGAATTCGGGTGTGTATTGTGGACCGCACGCGCATGCGACGTTTTCGACACATAGTGGTTGTCACAAGGCACTCAATCTTGCATTTGGAGCATCGTTCAGCCGTTGGGCGTCGCCATGCTGGTGGCCAAGATCAATTACGCTTCGAGCGGCATAAGCACACACTGAGATGCGTATAATTTGACATCCGTTTTTTGATTGCAGGGCGCTGAAATGGCGTTGAGCATATCATGCATGCGCACTCAGGTGACCCCAGCTGGAACCTCACCACTGCTTGACCCCGAGGGCACCACGCTGGTCTATTTGGGAGAGGTGAGGCTCACGAGCATATTGGCAGCGCCTCTTCGCCGTGGGTGCCACCGCGACGCGTTTCCGTGCCTCGTGCGGTGCGATGCTCGGCACTCGCGCCTCCCACATTGCCAGGCGCGAGCTGCCGCGCCGCATCGCCCCTCACACTGCCCAATCGCTGCTGCCCCGCGCAGCCCTTCTCCCTGGACATGGTCCTCTCAAACGTCGGCACCACACTCGTCGTCCTGAGCTCAGTCAAGATCGAGCTGTCTGGCGACAAGGGCGGTGCCAGCCAGCTGCTGTCAGAGTGGGTGCAGCAGCACGCGCCGCCCCCGCCGCCCGGGCCCGGCGGCGGCGGCGGCGGCGTGGGAGGTGGCGCCGTGCTGGACGAAGCGATTTTGCCGCCGGGCAGGGAGAGGGTGGTGTCTGCTGGGTTTGACGTCCGAGACCTGGGGCCCTGCACCCTGGCCTGCTCTGCGGTGTTCAAGGGTGGGTGTTCACCTGCGCCTGGCGGGCGCGTCCGCCCGCGCCGCGCACGCTTTGCGGCGTCCGGCGGGGAGCTGGAAAGGAGCTGGAAAGGAGCCGCGCCACATAGGAGCATGCTTGCACCGGGCGCATGGGACGGGGCAGGGTAGAAACGTGAGCAGCTGCGGCGTTGTGTGATTCATGCTCAGTGAGGCCTTACACAGGGCGTCGACCTGTGCGATCAAACCACGACCCCAACATGCACATGGAGCGCATTGCCATTTACCCGCTCTGCATGCGCGCACGGACAATCGCGCCCGCAGGCGCCAACGGCCCGGCCCAGTTCGAGGTCGGTTTCTTCAAACTCCTGTCCCTCACGCCTGTCGCCGTCCGCACAAAGGTGCGCGCCGTGCCCACCACCGCGCGACGCGTCGAGGGCGCGAGCGGCTTTGGCGTCTTCGAGCGCGGCGCGGCTCTCAGCGGCAGCGGCGCCGCCGGCGGCGGCGGCCCGGCGGGGTGCAGCTGGCCGGGCCGCGGGCCCGGCCGCGGCGGCGGCGGCGGGGCGGAGTGCTTCCTGGAGGTTTCGATAGAGAACGCCATGCGCCAGGGCAGCCTGCTGCTGCAGTCGGTGCGCTTTGCGCCGCTGCTCGGCGTGAGTGCCTGCGACCCCGTCGCGGCGGCGGCGGCGGCGGCGGCGGCTGCTGCGGCGGGGGACGGCCGGGACCAAGAGCAGCAGCAGGAGCAGCAGCTGGGCAGTTCTGGCAAGCCGCCGCAGGACGCGCCGCTGCCGAAAGGCCGCGAGGAGCCGGAATTGGACACGGCCTCCGAACGCGATGTGCTGCGCAAGCGCGGCGCTGCGCCCGTAGAGCCGGGTGCAGGGGCGGCGGGCGGGGGCGCGTCAGCGCCCGAGTTTGTGGGGACGACAGCCGGGGAGGGGGCGCTGCCGCCCGGCGGCAACCGCCATTACCTGTGGCAAGTGCGCAAGCAGGAGGCGGCGGCGGCGGCGGCGGTGCCTGCGGGGGCATCGCTGCAGCCAAGCGGCACGCGGCAACAGCAGCAGCAGCAGCAGCAGCCGGAGCAGCAGCAGCAGCAGGCAGGTGGCCTGGGGCGGCTGGAGATCGCCTGGTCGGCTTCTGACGGCCGCAGCGGGCGCCTGCAGACCCAGCCCATTTTCGGGGCGCTCCCAGCATCCTCTGTGGCGTCGAGCGGGGTATCTCTGGGGCTGGGCCGCTTGCCTGCAGAGGTGCGGCTGGGCCGCGCGTTCAATGTGATACTGCAGGTTGAGGCGTCGCCCGTCGCCGGCCGGCGCGCGCCGGGGCCGCTGCTGCTACTACACAGCGACCCGACGCACCAGCAGCAGCACCAGCAGCAGCAGCAGCAGCAGCTGCGGCAACAGCAGCCGAGCGAGGTCGGCGCCGCTGGCGTCGCGGTCGTGGGGCCACGGGTCGTGAAGATCGGGGACTTCTCGGCGGGAAGTTCGCACGAGGTGGCCGTCCGCCTGCTGCCGCTGCGGCGCGGCTGGCAGCGGCTGCCGGCGTTTGTGGTCGTCGACTTTGAGGGGGCCCCCTGCGCCAGCATGCACGACGTCTCCGTCTTGGTCATGTGATGTGGCGCACGCGTCGTTGTCGCGCCGCATTGTCACCAATTGTTGAGGCCATGCACCGCCGCCTGGGATGGCGGCTCTGAGAGGTCTCTGCGGATCTGCCTTTGGCGCGTGCGGGGCTTGGCGCGGGCGCAACCCAGCATTTCTGCATGCGCCCGCGCTGCCCCCATCACCCGCGGCTGCATCATGACTTGTTTTCTCCGCCGGTGCAGTGCACTTTGTGTGCGTGCATCGCCCCTCTGGTTGAGGACATTTGACCCCGATCAAACGAGCCCGCTGACTCGTGGGCACCGGGCCGCGTTTTTGGCACATCGCTTATATGTGGCATTCCAGATTTTGCCAACCAATCAAGCCCTGATTTGTTGCCTGGTACTGCCCCCCTTGCGTCTCCAGCGGCTTGGAAGCCCAACATGCATGTGGATTATCTGCGCTTGTCAATTGCTTTTGTGGGCGTCTGCAGCCTCACACTCCTGATTTGCAACGAGGATCGACAGAAGGTGGCAGACGCAAGTCCCGAGAGTAATCAAACCAGTGTAGCCACCCGACCCGCCCCTCAGGTGCTTGAAGCTGCAGGCACACACGCGACGGCGGAGCGGTCCCCTTTTTGACGCCTTGCATTGGAGTTTTCGCTGCGATGCTGCCTGGCTTTGGATCTGTTGGATGGTGCCGTCCAGAAACGCAAGAGCTGGTGCTGATGTTGCAGGTGGGGCTGTTGCACCAGCAGAGGGCGCACCACAAGTGTCAGCGTGCCACTAGGCAAGGACCATGGCCGAAGCACGCGCCGGCTGCGTCCGAGGATGTTGGAAATATCTTTGGGGTGTGGCGCCTAGCCAGGGGGAACACATCCAGCAGATGGCCGGGGGCGCCGGGCAGGGGCCGCGGCAGCGGCGACAAATGGGAGGCAAGCATGCATGCTGGTGGGCGGGGAGCACGTTGAGATGCACCGGCGGGACTAAGCCGCACGAAAGCTGCGATGAATGCAAGCATCAAGGGAAACATCAATGGATCTGCAGGAGCATGGGCCTGCCGGGTGCCTGAGTAATGCCAGTGGCTGTGTGGATACATAGGGTGCGCGAGAGTCACATGAACATGCGTCACGCCGGACAGCAAGGGGTCCTGGCGGCAGGCAGCGGCGCCCGGGAGCATCGAGGCTGAGAAGGCCGAGGATAAACGCGCCTCCCGTTCAGCCCCGCCGCCGTCGGCCCTCGCGGATGCCCCCGTAAAAGTACTCCGCCCGCTCCCTCTCCCGCTCTGCGCGCCCATGCTGGTGGTGGTGCCCGTGGCCGCCCGGCCCCTCCGCATCGTCCGACTCGTGCGACGCCAGCGCCGCCGCCGCCGCCGCGCCGCGCGCGCCGGC
>NW_014010629.1:0-5724 GCF_000611645.1 Monoraphidium neglectum
GCCACCGCCGACCTGCTGACCGGCTCTCAGGCGCTGCCTGTGACCCTCAGCCTCATGCGGCGCGGCACCGCCAAGACCGTGCAGGTGACTAGCACGCACTGGGGTCCTTGTACACGCCTGTCTTCAAGACACCACATGCGCCCCGCTGCCGCCGCCGCCAACCCTCAGCCGCCTCCCCTGCCGCTGGAAAGCAGCCACATGGAAATTGATCACACGACGTTCAGGCACCAAAGCCCAATGCCATGATGGCTCCAGAAGCGGATGATTGCGGGACGCTGAGACACTCCTAATCCCATTCATAATCCTAATTCTAATTCTTCTTCCAATGCAGGTGGCGGGGCTGGACGTGGGGTGGCACTCCAGGATCGACCTGGCTGAGAACCCCAAGACACACAGGCTGGAGGTGCGCGTTTGTTCATGATTCGTGGCGGGGTGTGGTGTTGTTGCGTGTTGGTTGGGCGTGTGTGTGTGTGTGTGTGTGTGTGTAAGTGCCCTCGTGAGCGTGCGCACGTGTGGGTGGGTGTGCGCGCGGGTTCGAGTGTGCTTGTGTGTGTGTGGGGGGGGGAGGGGAGTTGGAGGAGGGCAGCGGAGAAACGGCGTTGCCAAGCAGCCTGTGCTGACCCAGTGTTCTGGCCAACTGAACTGCGGTGCCCTGTCTCATCACCCCCCAACCACCGCCATTCGTGCCGGGCACACGCGCGCGCGCGCGCGCACGCTTCGCAAATCCAACCTGTTCCGGCTTGGTCTAAAACTGTCACCGCCCTCGGGTGGCAGGTGACGCGCGAGCTGATGCCGGGGACGTACCCCTTCAAGTTCATCATCGATGACGTGTGGGGCGCCAGCATGGACTACCCCACGATGACGGTGCGCGCTTGCATGCGTGCGCCTGCCCGTGCCGGCGCGCTCGCGCGCGTGCGCGCGCGCGTGCCTTGTCAGGGCAGTTGTCCACGCCACAGCCCTCGACGGCGTCAGGCCCCGCGCAGCACGACATGCCTGTCAGTCCCCCCCAAGCCTGCCATCGCGCCCGCCCGCGCGCGCGGCGCCCCCGGCGCCCTCTGCGCGCCGTCCCACACGTGAGCCGGCGCCTTGCCCCTCCCTCACCCGAGTTACCCACTCAACCCCCGGGACCCCTAAACAAACGACTTGCCCCCCCCCCCCAAATAATGGGCCTCGAAACCCCCCAAATCCCCCAGGACGGCGCCAACACCAACAACATTGTCACGGTCCTGCCCCGCGACGCGTCCGGCCAGGCCGCGCGCGACCGCATCCTGTCGCCAAACGGCACCATCACCGCTGAGGAGCGCGACGACCTCGCCGCGCTGCTCTGCCCCTGGGCCAGCCACGACAGGGCGCTGCACCGGCCGCGGGCCGCGGGGGCCGGCTCGGAGGACTCGGACTGAGGCCGAAACGCCGGCCGCGCCCGCCGCGGCCGCCGAGCCGGCCCGCGGCGGCGCCTTGTTTGAGGCCGCGCCGGCCTCGCGCTCGTGGCCGCCACTGGCGTGCCGCTGGGGGGCAAGGGCGTGCGCCCTGGACCCGGCGAAGGATTCACCCAGGGACCGCCGGGCGTCGCGCGGCTGAACGCGCACCGATCCTGCCGCTGCCATCCCCGACGGGCGGCGCAAGGCCGGGCGTCCGCGGCCGATACTTTGAAACCCCCTTTGGCATGCAAGCTTCAGGGAAGCCCCCCTCGCGACGGTCGTCGGGGCGCATGCATGGAGGGTGCCGCGCTCTTGCTGGCTCCACCATTGCCGTCGCTACGCCGCCCCTACCCATGCGGGCCGCGTGCGCGTGCGGCTGCCGCGCTGTTCTTGCAGATGCTGGTGTGATTATTTGCTTCCGCTCTCCTGATTGTCAGCCACCCCATTCGCGCGCAGGGCCGCTGCCTGCCGCGCCTGCTTTTGCAACCACCAATTATGTGCTTTGCACTTCCCCCAGCTGCGCATTGTTACTCAGTTGTAACATCAAGTTATGTGTCGATCAGGCAGCCGTCTTTCAGAGCAGTGAGCTTGCATGGTGTAACTAGCCCGTCGGTGCCAGCAGGCTTGCGGGGCCCCTCAGACCGGCGTTGCCTGTTCCACGGCCGCGCACCCGTGCCGAGACACCAGCACACGACGGGCCCTAGTGCGTGAGTAGCGGACCTCTCACAGGCTTAGCCGCGCTGCAATGTGTTGCAAAAACTCTGTTCAGACGATGCACGCGTCTCGCTTTGCCCTTGTCGCTGAACATGCTTGCATTCTGAACGCCGCTGCTGGCGGCAGCGCTTGCCAGCCGCCCATACATCGTGCCGCCCTGTAAAGGATGGCTTTGAGCGCGGAAGTCTGCAGGTTGCTGTAACGATTTCAATCCTTCCCCTCCCCTGCCCCTGCCCTCCCCTCCCCTCCTCATCCTTTCCCTTCCCTTCAACTTCAATTCAATCTAAATCCTCATCCTGATCTTGCGAAGAAAACCAAGCATCAAGCATCTCCACCCATTGCGTGTGTTGCGCCGCCTCGCACTGCTCCCTGTGCCCCATGCGCACCCAGTGGCGGCGGCAGCACGCGTCCCCGCAGTACATCACCCCCGTGACGCGGCCGCAGCCGGCGCAGCGCCGCAGCTGGGCGCCGTCCGCGGGCGTCCGGCCGCAAGCGGCGCAGACCCTCCGGTGGCGCCCGTCGTGGTGGTCCTGCTGGGTATGCAAATCGCACGGTTTTGTTGAGGCTTTTGTATCAAAGGTAGCCGGCTTGTAAGTCAGTATTGGTTCAACACCAATGCTATGTAATTCAAGCAGGGAGTAGCCCACGCACGCGCCCGAACCCGTGGCTGCCATCCCCACGCACCTGCTGCACTCGTTCCCCGGCTGTGCGGGGTCCAGCCGCCACGCGTTGTGGAAGGACATCGCCAGTCGTTGAGAGTGCAGTTGGGGACGCGTAGCAACAACCCTTGCTGCCTGGGGCGGCCGCGGTCGGGGCGTCGGCGGCGCCTAACTCCATTTCAGCACCGCCCTTGGCCAGCTCAGCGTCGTCCCCCTTCAGCTCAGCACCCGCTTTCTGGCGCGCAGCAACGCGCCGCGCCAGCTCTGGCGCTGCAGACGCGATTTTTGAGAGCGCTCGTGCTGCGTTGCCGCCGGCGTCGCCCTCGGTTTCAGCCGCGGCGGCCAGGGTGGCGAGCGCTCCGTCCTGGTCAGCGACACGCCGCGCCAGGTCAGCGCCCGCCAGCGCGAAGCAGTAGAGCGCGAGGCACGCGCCGCACGCAGGCTCGCCCCCGCGCCGTGCAGACGCCAAGAGGGTGCTTAGCACGCCTGGTGTGTTCGCAAAACGCCACGCCAGGCCAGCGCTTGAGAGGATCATGGTTGTCAAGGCCCCGCCCAAGTTTGTGGCGCAGTCGCCGCCACGCCTCAGCGCATCGGACATTGCCTCCATCACGGCGGCGTCGGACCCCAGGCGCCCTGCCAAGCCGGCGCGTTTGACACACATCTCTGAAAGCACAAGCGCCGCATCTATGCCGGCGGGCCCGCCGCCCCGCACCGCCGCAGCAAGCGCCCCCAGTGCCCCGTCCTGGTCAGCGATGCGCTGCGCCAGGTCAGCGCCAGCGCTGGCGATCCCGATGAGGGCCCTGGCCGCAAAGCAGGGCTCGTCGCTTCCGCCGCTTGACAAGACGGCGATCAAGCCGCCCAACACGCCTTTGGTGCCTGCCACGAACCGCGCGTCGTCGGCGCTCATGGTGCACAGTTTCGCTATAGCACGCGCCGCGTCCGAGCGGGCGTCGCAGCGGCCGGCACGCAGCGCCGCGCCAAGCCCGCGCAGCGCGCCTCGCGTATGGGCCACGAGTCGCGCTAGGCCCTCGCCGCCCAGCCATATCATGCAACAAAGCGCCCGCGCCGCGCATAGGGGCGCCGCCGCGGCGGCGGCGCCGCCTTCGGTGCCACCGCGGCCGCAGCCCTCTTGCCCGGCGACGGCGGCCAGCGTGCGAAGCGCGCCGGATCCCGAGGCCACGCATCGCACCGAGTTGCCGCCTCTCGCGCACATCTCAAGCAGCGCCGCGGCCGCGTGCTCTGCACCATAGCCCTCCAGCGCCACGACAAGAGCGCCAACGGCGGCGCTTTGCAACTCTGGGGAGGCCCCGGAGCTGCCCCCCACCGTGCCGAGCGCAGCGACCAGCACCGCGACCGCGTCGCGGCCGGCGGCACTGTCGCAGCCACCGCGCGATACCACCTTGGCGGCGCGCCGGACGGCGTCGCTCTCAAGCACCTTCCTGGAGGACTTCAGGGCCTGGTTTTTGGCGCGAGCCGCGGCGAGCGCCGCCAATGCCGCCCCAACCCCGCCTTGGCCGTCGCCCTCGCCCTGGCTATCATGCCCGCAGCTGACGCGTCGCCCCAGCGCGCTGATCGCTATGCGCATGGCTGACGAGTCCGGGTCCCTGCCGAGTGAGTGAGACTTGAAGAATGCAGTGGCACCCGGAAGTGCGGCGGCGCGGGTTCTGGTGGGTTGCGCGTCCTGCGGTTGCCAGGCAGGAGGGGGGATGCGTAACGGGTTGTTGGGAGTGGGGCGGTGCCATGTGTGCCGCCACGTTACGCTGTGGTGTGGCCTGCCTCAAGTATCAGGCAGCATGGGGTGATCCCATGTGACTGAAAACATGCACGCAGCTAGATGGCTTCAGAGAGGAAGGAAGTGCAGACATTGGGCGCGTGCTTTCGGCCAGCGCTAGTGCATGATGCGGCAGTCCGCATCTGCACATGGAGGGAGCTGATTGCCTGATCTGGGAGTGATTGAAGGTCCACTTGCGCAGATGTGCGTATCATTATTGCTGGCGACGGACGGAGGCCCGCGAGAACCGAGAAGTGAGGTCAAACCACGCAGTTCTGAGAAAGGCGCGGCAAACACTGACGTCGAGCGAAGGTTGTGTTGTTTATACAACTCTCCATATTACGGTAGCTTGCCAACGTGCTGTAAGCATAACTGTAAACTGCAGTTCAGACCGAAGATTATGTTTGATCTGACTCTGACTCTGACTGATGAGCAGTTGCTGATTTTCGGCGGGGGGGGGGGGCTGTCAGTCAGAGCCGTCTTCGTCTTCGTCTCCGTCCAGGTCGGCTTTCCCCAGTCTGCCCATAAGCCGCTTCGCTACTTACTCCAACCCTTGACATAAGCTGGTCGTATTGGTCATGTTACATGGGCTGTGTTCTCTGAGGGCGAACACAGGCAGGTCGTTGTCAATACAAAGAGGTGGCAAAAACGACCGAAGCCAAGCCAAATGCATGTTCACGCTCGGGACGGGCGGCCCGCGAGCATGCTTGATACAGGCCTCCTAGCTCCAAAACCGCCGACGCGCGGCGCACGCGCGGCCTCATCCCGCCTGGGCCTGGTAGGGGTAGCCAACAGGCGCGACGGGCGCCTGGAAAGCACAATCCCTGCTGCGCGCGCGCGGCGCGGCGGCAAAGACGCCGCCCTCCCGCGGCCCGGCGCGGCCACGCCCCACCCCGCCCTGCCGCTCGCCGCCGCGCCGCCGCGGCGCGGCGGCGCGGCGGAGCGCCCCGTTTCTGCGCCTACTCCTGCTGCTGCTCCGCCAGGCGGGCGTTCTTGGTGTCCAGATCGGGCACCTCGCCCGTGACGCGGCGGTAGATGTCCAGCACGTCCTCCACCGTGGTCTCAAAGTGGGTGGTGGGGTCGTAGCCGGAGCTGATGAACGCCTTGTCCCTGGTTAGAAAAGGGGGATGGGGCAGGGTGAGGTGGGGTGGGGGGGCGGGGT
>NW_014010629.1:5932-7724 GCF_000611645.1 Monoraphidium neglectum
GGGTTGGGATTATGAGGGCTGGGCGGGGGTGGAATGGAGGAGGTCTGGTGTGAGGGAGGGCAATGATACGCCTTGTGGCTGATGATGTGTGCGTGTGTGTGCGAGAGAACGAGAGATGGGGCACGAATTGCCACAGTTTGAAGATTGCTCGCCGAGGGAGGAAGTGCCGTGACCGCGTCGAAAGAGCGAGCAAACCGCTGTGTCAGCACGGGGGGGCCGACCCTCCTCCCCCTCCCCCTCACTTGCTGCCGTCCTCCAGGGGCACGTGCACGTCGCTGACGCTGACAAACTTCTCGTCGATGTGGCCCAGCAGCGCCAGGCCCGGCGCCAGCTCCGCCTCCGGGTTGGAGGTCTCCACCTGCCGCCCGCGTCGGGGAGGGCGTGATATGTTTGAGGCGCGCATGGGATGCGGGTACTACGGCCCCCGGTGCCGCCAGCCGAAATCCGCAGACCAACAGGCATCCACTCCAGCTTGCAGGGCGACTTTTGACGCCAGCTGCTCTCGTCCCACCGTTGTGGACACGAACGCGATCCACTTGTTGTTGGCCGCCACATTGTGCGCGTATGAGCAGCAGAACACGTACATATCTGGCGTAGATCAGGAGGCAGGCGCAGTGTTGCGGGGCGGGCATTTCAAGCGTGGGGGTGACGTCATCAATACCACGCGTGAGGGCGGCCCCTCATGAGCGCCAACCATGCAGCCAACGTCGATTGCCGAGATGCGGCAGCTCGACCGGCGTGACAGGACACGCAAGCGCGCGCATGCGCGCCCAAAGCATGGGCCCCGCCCACCCGAGTGGCGCCCGATCTGCTTCTGCGGCAGGATGATCTGGGCGCTGTGGGCGTTGTTGGTGTTGGGCACCGGGTGGCTAAGGATGCAGATGGCCCGCACCACCCGGCTGGCGACGCGCGTCTTGCCCGGAAAGTAGGAGGGGTCGCCCACCACGAACTTGCAGCGGGCGGTCTCGCCGCCGCTGCTGACGCCGACGGCGGCGCCGCTCTCGTCGTAGACGACCTTGGGCGGGAGTTGGGGGGCCGGGGGTGTGAAAGGAGAGCGCACGTCATCATGTGCATGTACGTGAGTGTGTTTGTATCTGTGCAAATGTGTGTGAACTGGGGTGAGTGAGAGTTAGAGAGAGAGCGCACGCGCGTGTGTGTGCATGTGTGTGTGTGTGTGTTTGTGTGTGTGTGTGTGTGTGTGTGTGTGTGTGTGTGCCTTGCCTTTTCCCTACCGGATCACCTCACACCCAGGCAGTGTCATCCAACCAGAGACCCCAGCTAGGCTGGCCCCCACCTGCGCGTCGCTCTTGTTGAGCATGTAGGTCCCGCCGTACACCGCACTCAGGCGCGCAAACGCCTGCAAGTATGCATAGGTGGAGTGTGCGTGTGCATGTATGTGTGTGTGTGTGTGTGTGTGTGTGTGCAGGCGGGTGTGCACTGCAACAGGCCCTCCTACGACAGGCAGTAGAGCCCACATCGCAGGGCAGCCCCGGCGCCTGCGCTGCGCCCACGCCTGATCGCTCTCAAGCCACCCACGGCCCCGCCACCACCCATCCCCCGCCATCTTTCCTGTCACGCGCGCCTTGCCCCCTCCCCGCACCACCACGACCCCGAGCGCCCGCCCTGCTTCGCTCCCACCCCATGCCTGCCCGAGCCCTGCGCCCGGTCACCTGCGGCAGCTCCCCCAGGCCGTATCGCGGGTAGATGTAGGGCGACAGCAGGCCCTCGTAGCGCGTGAGGCTGTCGTGGTAGAGCTTGATCTTCAGGACAGTGGGGAGGGCCGGCTCTGAGA
>NW_014010628.1:0-7506 GCF_000611645.1 Monoraphidium neglectum
AGCGTCAGCGCCGGCGCCGCCGCTGCGGCGGCACGAGGCGGGGCCGGGACACCCTTCTCCAGCGTCCTCCTCGTGTTTGATCTGCGGCAAGAATTGTCTCGTACGAATCTACCAGACCCCGCCCCACCTTGACCGCCATCCCTTGCGCGAAAACCCCGACCCCAGGACCTGGCCACCCACATCTGCGTGGACTGGTGAGTGCAGGGCCGGGCCAAGGGGAGCGGCCGCCCCTCACGGGGGTGCGCTGTGCAGGGCGCCTCTGCCTGCAGTCAACTGGCGCCGACCATGGCATGCCAGCCGCTTTTTTGACGGCGCTGTGTAATGTTGCCTTTGCTGCGCCCCCCGGCCCCGCTGTTGTGGCCTGGCACCACTTGCAGTTCCCCTCGCTGCAGCGCTTGTGTGCACACGCACCCGTTCACACAACTGCACGCGACAGCTCACGTACACACTCCTATGCACACACACACACACACATGCAAATGCACACACACACATTAAAACGCGCGCCTGGCACGCAACCTCCACCCAGCGGCTACATCTACTGCGAGACCACGCCCTTTGAGGAGCTGCCCAGCAACTACTTCTGCGAGCAGGTGAGGGTTCGTGTCCTTCTGCTAGTTTGCGGCGGGCGGTGCCCAAGGCGACGCTGTGGTGTCAGAGTGGTGCCGTGCGTGTTTTGGGGAAGGTGGGGAGGCGGTAAAGAAAGATTCAGGGTTGAGCACTGACACTGGGGTCTGCTCGGGACGGCCCCTCGCACCCACGCAATACTCTCAGCCGCCAACCCCTCCCCCCTTCCCCTGCTCATAGTGCAACGCCCCCAAGAGGCGCTTTGTCAAGTACGACGCCGAGACCGGCAAGGTGCGGCCACCAGGAGGGCGGTGGTTGCGGCGTGGGCACCGGTGCCGCGAGGCCAGGAGCAGGGGCCGGCTTTTGGGGGCCAGAGCGATCGTGGCAGGGGGAGCCGCGGCAGGCTGGCCCAGCCGGCACGCAGCGACAAGCTCGCGTCTGTTACGGCCGCGGCGGCTGCGGCTGCGGCTGCGGCTGCGGCTGCCGGCTTTGGGGTCGCCGGGGGAGCAGGTCTGTGCTGGCGTAACCGCCTGTCCCCTCGTCTCTGCTGTCTACTGACCCCTGACACTGCCCCTCCCCTTTCTCACCCTCCCACGTAACGCGCCTCAGTCAAGCGGCGTTGCGGAGGGCACTGTTGGCACCATCGCCACGGTCATCGGTGGCCTGGGCGGCCTGGGCGTGCTCCTGTACCTTGGCCTCAGCGCTTGAAGGGGGCTAGATGCTTCCCCGTCACCCCGCTGGCCCATCCCTGGCGCGACCGGCCCACGTGGTCGTGTCGGTGCGCCGGGGGCAGGCGGGAGAGAAGAGAACGAAGCGTGTGGCGGCGTGTGCCGCCAGCAATTTTGGCCGGAGGGGCGGCGTGTTGCGGCGCTCCCACTGGTTTCTGCGCCTCAGGTGGTGTGAGCATTTTTTAATCGTCTGATCCTGATGTAATGTGCAAGGCAAGACACGTGAGAATGGGCTGCTGTGTGGCTTGGCTGCCAGCGCTGCCTGCAGCAATATTGCAACGGCACCGCATGGTAATCAACGTGGCAGACATCAGGGGCCTGGTCAACACGTTTGACCAATGATGGGTGGCATTCGAATAGCATGGAATTCTTCATCAGTTCGTTATGAGCTCTTTGAAATGAGAGAGTTATGCACCTCTTTTTGGCGTTGCCCTGGCGCGCTGTGCTGACCCTGCCTTGCTGCATGCGATGTTGACCCATGAGTGCTGTCAAGGACGTCTTAGCCGGCAGCCATTGCACATCAAAAGGGATATTTGTCACGACAAGGCCCGCTCAGCATGAGATAGCTGCAAGGGCAGCCTTAGAACGGTGCACATGGCTCGCAACAGCCGCGTGATTTTCCAAACTGCCGCCATGAGAACCCCGATTGCACGAGCATTGTTTGAATGTGGTAAAAAGTAAAATCAGGCACAGCCAGCAAGCCCATTCTCCTCTGATCCCCACTTGCAGGCGAAACCCTTGTGGCGTGTCAGGCTCGGTGATTTCGGACACACATTAGCCAGCACCACAGATGCAGACTCAGATGCAGAGGCAGGCGGGCGGGTGCGCCGGGAGCACTCGTCGCGGCCTGATCTGCCGGTCCATGCTGCACGAGGGCAGAAAAATGTACACCGGAAAGACCGTTTCCCCGCCCAAGAAAGGTGCATGCACTGGCCCATTTGCGATTGAGCAAGCGGCTCGAGCGGGCCGGGCGGGACAGCCCGCGCGCCGCAGCGTCGCAGTCTGCGCAGTCACAGTCAGGAAGGGTCAAAAGCGCGCCGGCGGCCCGCCGGCCACACATACAGCCTGTCATGGCCGCCGACAGTCGCATTCATGGCACCGTGCTCGCAACGCGCTCTTACAGACTCAAGCCGACGTCGCCTCCACCCGCGCCTACCCCCCTCTCCATGCACCACCATACCCCCGTCCCCTCACCCCCCGACGCCCAACAACCGCCAACCGACCCAAGGCAAGCACTTCCTGCACCTGGACGACTTCTCAAAGGACGAGCTCCTGGACATGCTGGAGCGCGGCGCCCACGCCAAGCAGCGGCTCTACGCGCGCGACGAGTCGTTCAAGCCCTTTGCCGGCCGCACCATGGCAATGATCTTCACCAAGCCCTCCGCCCGCACGCGCGTGTCCTTCGAGACGGTGGGGACGAACCACCGATCTCCGCGCCGCGGCCGCCGCCGACCCCACGCGCGAGCGCCGCCGCGCGCCCCCGGCCGGACCCGGCCCGGCCGGCCGCAAGGGCCCCCTGCGGTGCTCATATCAACAGCGCCCCCACGCTACCAATTTACCCGCCCTGCCGGGGCGCCGGCCGCTGGGTCACCGCTGACGCCCTTGCTGCCGCTCCCTCTCCCTCTTATTCCCCAATCCGAAACCCCAGGGCTTCTTCCGCCTGGGCGGCCACGCTGTGTACCTCGACCCAAACACCATCCAGATCGGCAAGCGCGAGCCGACAAAGGACATCGCGCGCGTGCTGTCCGGCTACAACGACGCCATAATGGCGCGGCTTTTTGGCCACGCGGATCTCATAGAGCTAGCCGAGTTCAGCAGCGTGCCGGTCGTCAACGGGCTCACGGATTACAACCACCCCTGCCAGGTCAGCGGCGGCGGCGGCGGCGCGGGGGCGGGATGGCGCGCGGGCCGGACGGCGCGGCCCGGCGCAGCTGGGCGGCTCGGAGCGGGGGTGGCGCGTGCTGCGGGAGGCTGGTTTGGCTGCAGATTTTGAAGCGCTCAGTCGGGCTCTGCTTGCTGTGTTCTGCCCGCCGGCTGCCCGCTGCGGTACGGCATCCTCACGCACAAGCGGAACCCACCCCCACCCCCGCTCCGCGGGCAGATCATGGCGGACGTGCTGACGATCTCCGAGGTTAAGGGGAAGTTTGAGGGGCTCAAGGTGGCCTACGTTGGCGACGGCAACAACATGGTAGGCTCCAGGATCTCTCCGCCAGCCGCTGCCACCACAAAATCACACCCGCCCGTGATAAGGTTGGACTTTCTAACCCCAACTGAGGCCAGCAGCGCCCCAGGCAGCCAGCCCTTGTTTGCCGAGCATGGCACAGGCTCGCCGACCGGCGCCAACGACAGTCTGCCAGTGCCGCAAGCGGCGGTCGCAAAGCCCCCATGTTTCTGCACAGCCGCCACAGCCACGCCCGTTAACCTCGGCCCGCGACCCACAAAAACGCACTTGCCCAGGTGCACTCGTGGCTGCGGCTGGCCGCGCGCATTCCCTACGAGTTTGTCTGCATCTGCCCCCCCGGCTACGAGCCCGACGAGGGCACCGTGGCGCTGGCCAAGGCGGCCGGCATCAGTGACGTCACCGTGACGTCAGACCGCAACGCCGTCAAGGGCGCTGACGTCATCTACACTGACGTGTGGGCGAGCATGGGGCAGAAGGAGACGCTGGAGGTCAAAATGAGGGACTTTGCGCCCTACCAGGTGCCCGCGCACCGGTCGCCACCCAACATGGTTGCTTTTATAGGGGAATCGGGCGTGGTGTGGATGCCGAGGGCGTCGTCCACACTGGGGTGAAGCGCTGTGGCGTGAGGGCACGCAAGTGCGGGAAGGTGTGGGATGTCGCGGCAGGTGCCCGATGCGCCCACTGAGTGAGTGCTGGCTGCCAACAGAGTTTCCTGGGTGGTGCTGGAAGCCCAACAAGAGCACTCCCTTCGCGCTGTGCTGGTAGTCGCACTTCACTTGCACCCCCCACGAACACACGCACACACGCACACACACACACACACGCATGCACACACGCACACACACACACGATCACAGGTCAACCAGGACCTCATGGCCCTGGCCGGCCCTCAGTGCACCTTCATGCACTGCCTGCCCGCGGAGCGCGGCTTGGAGACTGTCGACGCCGTGATGGAGAGCGCTGCCAGCGTGGTCTTCCAGCAGGCGGAGAACCGCATGCACGCGCAGGTGCGGGGCCGCCGGGGCCATGCGATACGGGCGACGCCAGCAAGGCCGCCCGATCCGCCGCTCGCCGCACTGTGTCTTTGCGTGAGCCCAGGTTGTACCGCAGCGTTTGGTTCTCTGCTCATGAGCACCCTGGCGCCTGACCCCCCCCCCCATGCTCACTCCCTCACCGCAGAACGGCATCATGTTGCACTGCTTCGCCTGATTGCCACCTGCAGAGCAGCTCGCCTGTTATCCTGCGTGCACGCTGGCATTGCCATTGGATGGTGCAATTACACAGCTTGATGCATTTTTTCCACCATAAGGCTTTTTCAGAGACAGTGTGTTTGCTTGCCTACAGGTTGGGTGTCTTTGTCAGAGGTCTGACAAAAAGCAACTGACTCTGGAAGGATCCTGCTTGCCAAACGCCAACCCATACCCCTGCAGTTTCACGCTCGGCTTGCTGACGCATGATGAGCACCACACAGCCTTTGCTGCATATCCCATCCAAGACGGAGTGTTTGCAGGCTACGGCTGCAAAGTGCGGGGCTAGGGCTGTGAGGGCGCGTGCTTTCTCTTCAGCCGCTAGTGCACTGCCTGCCCGGCTCGAATCAGCAGGGTCTTGCCCATCGCTGCTGCAAAGCAAGATGCAACGCACGGGGTCAGCTGATGCTGATGCAGCTGAGGTTCGAACCGGGCAGGCCCTGAGCATTTCCCTCCAAAGCCTCCCGCACTTGAAGCAGGACCTCAAACGCTCAAAAGCATTTCCTGCAGGTTGACCGCTGCTGCAGCTGGGAGTCCCCCAGCACCTGCCAAGCCCGCTGCAGCCACCATCCCTTGGCGACACCAGAATGGCGCTTCAAGCGCCAATTGCACGCCCATTTCAGCCAGAGCGCTGCTGCTGCCTTCGTCCCACCTCCTACGCCCCCAGATGGCTGCCCCAAATCAAATACCCAACGCTGCTTGCCGTGCATCTAGGCGCGGCCTCCAGGTTTCAATGCACACCCCGTGCGGATGCTCAGTGGCATGATACTGTCTCAGAATCATGACGCGCGTTACTCAGAGAGAAAGGGTGGCGTTCAAGGGGCAGGGGTACGCCACCATGAGGCGGCCTAGGCGCCGACCTTGGTGACCATGAAGCGCGACAGCGGCTGGCGGTGGCCGTTCTTGCGGCGGTAGTGCTTCTTCGGGCGCATCTTGTACACAATCACCTGGAGTCAATGGTTCGTGGGATCAAGAGAATTGCGGTCGTGGGCCCATGGTGGGGCGGAGGGCATGGAGCGTGTCGTCCTGCATGTCAGTGGGGCCGGCCGCCGCCCGCAGCGGCAGCAGCGCCGTTGATTGGCTGGCCGCCTGGCCCTCCGCCCTCGCAGCCGCCGGCGACGCCCATCATAAGCATCCGCTTCAGCCCATGCCACGCGGCATACCCAGGTGCTGCACGGCAGCACGCACGCACGAGGTGCCCACTCCACCCCTAGAGAGCACGTTATCACCTAGCAAACCCCCCTGCCCCGCCGCACCCGTACCGCTGGCGTTCCCCCATTCAACACCTCACGCGTCGCTCTTCTGACCCCAGCCAATTGTGCAGCAGGGGCCGCTACCACCCCACCCCACTCCACCCCACCGCTGCCCCCAGGTCCCCACCTTGGGGCCCTTGAGCTCCTCCAGCACCTCCGCCTCCACTGCAGCGCCCTCCAGGTAGGGCGCCCCCACGGTGAACTTGCCCTCCTGCTTCAGAGCCAGCACGCGGCCGAAGCGGATCTTGCTGCCTGTCTCGACCTGCGGTGCGGCGTTGTTTGGGGCCGAGGGGGGCCGCAACGGGTAGGTCGCTTGCCAGGTCGCTGCTTGCCAGGGGGCCACGTACTCCACTGCCAGCGCGACGATCGCTTAAAGCTCATCTCTCCAAGCAGGTGGATAAATGCAGCCCAGAGGTGGCTGAGAGGCACCAGGAGCGAGCGCGGCGGCCGCAGCGCACCACCACCAGGCGCGCGACGCAGCGCGCGCCCCGGGCGCCGGCGAACGCCCATTAGCACCTGGAGGCGGTTGCAGGTGTACCACTTGCCGGGCTCCAGGAACATCTGCCGGCCACCGACCTCCACAATGGCGTATGTGTCCGGGGCCCCCGCAGACAGTAGCGATGGGCTGCCGGTCGAGGCCTTCTCCACTGCCGCTGCGCACAAATGAAAATGCAATAAGGCCGGTCAATACAACCAATCAGCATCGCCGTAGACGAAGGGGCCTCCGAGCGAGCCACACAAGCCATGTAGTCCTCGCCTTTCGCTCGCCCCATCTCGCCCTTGCGTACCTGCTTGGCACACGGGCCTAACAATGCTGCGGCTGACAATGGGCCTGGCGCTGGCCGTGAAGGCCCGCCTGAGGCCAGCGGAGCGCTGGGCCAGCATTTTGGCTGCTGTGGTGCTGCTGCTGCTGCCGCCTATGCAATGCTCCTGCTGCAGCGTTGGTGTTCTTGATGTGCGCGTATCGGCGTTGTGCATCGTCGACACACCATACCCACAACGCACATGTCGAAGCGGGGCGGGCGCCAACATGGACCTCTGGTGGACCGAGCGAGTTGATGGAACAACGTGCAACCAGGTTGCTTTTACCGTTGCCCTCTTTGCGGTGGCAAGCCTCTGGAGCCAGCCTGCGTTGTGATCTGACGACAATTGCACCTGCGCTTGAGCCTGTGCACTTTGAGGAAGCGTGGACGCTCGATATAGCTGACGAATAGTACCGGACATCGTAACTTGGACGGGCAGCACGCGGCACGCGCCCTGCCGCGCACCTGCCTGTGCAGCACACCGGAAAGGGTGGGCCGCCTTGCAGCCCGCAGCGAAGCTCTAGGCTGGCCCCGCATGGCGTCGTCAGGCTCCTGATTGTTGCAGAAGACCTCAATTACAGTCCAAATGGGATTGGAGTGAGCTTTTGCCTGGGCCCCAGTACGAAACAGTGCGGAACCTGACCGCGCACCCCTCCCCTGCGCACTGCCGCGCAGGTGCATCGACGCAGGAGGCAGCAGCCCCCAGCCTCCCAACCCCCCGCGCAT